>NC_143013.1:258740468-258895918 GCF_055824585.1 Amblyomma mixtum
CAAGTCTCTCCAACTAACTCTGTCCTTCGCCAGTTGCGGCCGCCATATCCCTGCAAACTTCTTAATCTCATCCACCTACCTAACTTTCTGCCGCCTCCTGCTATGCTTGCCTTCTCTTGGAATCCACTCCGTTACGCTTAAGGTTCAGCGGTTATCTTGCCTTCGCATTACATGCCCTGCCCAAGCCCACTTCTTCCTCTTGATTTCGACTAGGATGTCATTAACCCGCATTTGTTCCCTCACCCATTCCGCCCGCTTCTGAGGGCACTGAACTCTCTTCATGTGACTATCCACCCTGCTTGTATGCTTTTGCTTTAATAAACAGTTTTACCTCAGACTCCTATTGGAGATCACAGTGAATGCATGGTCGCTTTCTCCTTGGGCAATGGGATGTTTTAGGAACAGTCTGTTCTTGTTTATTCCACATGCTTTCTTACATTTTCACCACTGTCCTCCCTGTCATCATTGCTGCAAACTATGTTCATCGGCTTATCCTTTTCTGAAACATTCTGGGTCAAATCCATAGGCGTGCACAGGCCTTGCCATAATGGGGGTCAGTGTTTATGGTAGCGCCTGTTCACGCCTTCTTGGAAGAGAACAATGGGAGACAAATTTTGCATCCCCCTCCCCCATGCCTGTTAGGGGTGCCACTGTCCCCACCCCCCTTCTGTGCACACCTATCCTCATATCATGTGTCACAGTCACATGTGCAGCAGCTCATGGCAGAAAAGAGCATGGAAGATGCTCCTTGAAGCATAGGGAGCGAGAGAAAAAGCCTCAATCTGCTGACCAGTGTTTTGACAAGAGGATATAATGGTCGTCTGACTAAATGGTCATCCTTGGGTAAGATTATATGGCCCCCTTCATACAAGGATTAAAGGCCTGTGTGGAATAAGAGAAAGGGAGGAGAGGGGCGGGGGAAGAGGTTGACAGGTGTTAAAAGGATTCGAGGCCCGTGTACTGTGCGATGTCTCAGTGCACGTTAAAGAACCCCAGGTGGTCTAAATTTCCGGAGCCCTCCACTACTGCGCCCCTCATAGCTTGAGTCGCTTTGGGACGTTAAACCCCATAAACAAACAAACAAACAAACTTTTCCATGAAAAAGCTCGTGCTTTATTCAGTGAATTGAGGCTGCCTCCATCCCTCCTCAAAGCTATTTTTTCATGCAGCAGTTGCCACAATACTTCCGTACAAAACACGTGTCCTTCAGGTTCATAATCGCCATCTGCCTATGTCCCTACAACACGCACTCCAGAATTGGGAGCCAACTTTGCACGTACATTGTACATAGGTGTTGAATTTTTCGGTTTAAACCAAAAAAAAGCGATAAAAGTACGCCGAATTTACTTTTAGAAATTCAGTATTATCAGAAAAAGGTCAGTATTTTTGGCTTGCAAGGCATATAACTAGCTGGCTGCTGAATGTGAGTTACACTCACTTAAAATTGAAAATTAACTAAGTAGGGAAGCCAGGGACACGATGCGATGATGGTATTGTAGGATAAGCAGCTCTGCACCCCTGACTTTCTGCCATCTCCTGCTATGCATGCCTTCTCTTGGAATCCGCTGCGTTACCCTTAACAATCATCTGTTACCTTGCCTTTGCATTGCATGCCCAATTTGTTCCTGATTGCGACTATGATGTCATTAACTTGCAATTTTTCCCTGACCCACTCTGCTCTCTTCCTGTCTCTTAAAGTCGCACCTTTCATTTTATTTTCCATAGTTCACAGTTGTCCTCAATTTATAAGTTCAATCCTTTTCTTTAGCCTCAGTGTTTCTGGCCCATACGTGAGTACTGGTAAAATACAGCTGTTATGTACTTTCTTCTTGAGGGATGTTGGTAAACTGCTGTTCATTACCCGAGTGCCTGCCAAACCCATTGTTATTCTCCTTGTTAATTCACTCTTGTGGTTCTGATCTGCGGTCATTATCTGCCCTAAGTAGATGTATTTTCTTACCACTTTCAATACTTCGCTGCCTATTGTAAACTGCTGTTTCTTTCTGAGACTGTTGAACAACGTTACTGTAGTGTTGTGCATATTAATTCTTAGACCCACCATTCTGCTCTGCCTGTCTAGGCCCCCAGTCATGCTCTGCTATTAGTGCCCCAAGTTGCTTAACAAGGTGATCGATGTCATCAGCGAACCGTAGATTACTATGGTATTGTCCATTAACTTTTACCCCCAAGTCTTTGCAGTCAATTTCTCTGAATAGCTCCTGTAAACACATGACGAATACTACCCAAGAGATCATATGTCTGTTTGCCTGACACCTTCCCTGATCAGTATTTTATCACTTTCCCTGTGAAAGACTATGGCCACTGTGCAAATGCTATATATGGCTTCCAGAACCCTTGGACACGCTTCTTCTACACTCTGGCGGTGCAATGCCTGCATGACTGCTGAGGTTTAGACCGAGTCAAATGCTTGCTTCTAACATATAAAGACTATATACTGGGTTTATATTTTTTTTTAATCTTAACAGATTTTATTTTAAAATCTCTGAGATGTGTTGGTGCGGTGTGTTTAGCTTAGAGTATACAGCAAGGCGGACGTTATGTACCTCATTTGGACCTATAATTAGATGATTAATTAACTAAAATTAACAAATAAACATTTTATTTTTGATTTGGGGCAAGGTTTATTGTGAAATTGACAGCTGCCAACATCAAAGGTGAGCTGTGTTTAAAAAATTTTCTTAATCGGCAATGCATTTCAAAGCATCGAATGTCGAAAATACACATTTGAAAGCTTATTGAGTTGGCTTTTCTGCATTGATTTATGATTAAGTAGACTGTCACTAAAGTCTTCTGGTTTTCCGAGACCACCGCAGCAGCGGTGGCCACGGAACCTATGTCCTAATTTCACTCCTGTACTGTTACAGAGCTACTGTGCGCACGGAAGAGCCTCCGCTACGACACGTGTGGTTTCCACGCATGTTCTATCATCGCAACTGAACTGCTGCATCCCGCCTGGCGCTGCTGGCTTCCATGACATGGACAGCTTACGTGGACGACACATGTGACACCTTGCCACATCACCGCTCCTGGACACCCCCTGTCAAGTGGCACTGCAGTCTGCAACTATAAATTGGCATCATCGAGCTGCAGAGGACTTTTTGGCAGCAGCGGTGGCCACGGAACCTACGTTCTAATTTCACTCCTGTACTGTTACAGGTTTGTGCTTGCACGCTTCTTTTTTATCTCCTTTTGTTGTTGCTGCTGCTGCTGCTGCTGCCAGAGTTGTTCTCATGTCTGATGCTGCGAAGTGCCCTAGCTGCGAAGAGCAGCTGGATGAGACCGGTGACAACGTATCCTGTAGTGTGTGCGCTGGTGCATATCACACTGGCAGTTGTGCAGGTGTTTCTGAGGCGACATTGAAATCGAAAGGCGAAGTATACCGAAGCAACTGGAAGTGTCAACAATGTAGAAATGCAGGAAAATCTCGCACAGAAAAAGTAGAAAAAACGGAAGTCCCTAATCAGCAGGCTTTGTGGTCAATGCTCGTAAGCATAAATGAAAAACTGGATGTGTTACTTCCGCTAAGAGAGACAGTAGGTGGCATTGAAACTTCAGTTCAGCTCATGTCTGATCAGATGACCGAGTTGTTATCCCGCATGGAACAGAATGAGCGTGACATCAAAGATCTCAGGGCAAGAATCACGAAACTTGAAACTGAAGAGCGAAATCTCGACAGCCTTACGCTTCAGCTAGATGACCTCGAATGGCGCAACAGGCGACCTAACCTTGAATTTCACGGCATCAGAAAAACTGAAAACGAAAACTTGCTAGCTAAGATAAACGAGCTAGCCGTCAAGAATGACCTACTACCGCTATCTGACAATGATGTGTGTACTGTTCACCGATTGCCGGCAAAGAAGGACAAGATTCCTGGCATCATCTGTCGATTCACAAATCAAAAGGTCAGAGATGTGTGGTGGTCCAAAAGGCGTCTAGTAAGCAGCGTCGATGAAGAAATAAGGATCTTTGAAAACTTGACAAAGCGAAATCGGGAACTTTTGAAGGAGGTGAAAGAATGGGCAAAGACTGCGGGGTACAAGTATGTCTGGCACAACAACGGCAAAATTCTTATCAGAAAGATTGACGGTGCGAACGCGATTGTCGTATCCGATAGAAGTGAGCTTGCGAAGCTTACCTGAGCCATTCTTTCTCGCTCTTTTCATTTGACACTTTAGCGAACAATGCATTCCGTCTCGGATAGATATGTTATACCAAGTGACTTCGCGAATCATCTTGGCCCAGCCTTTCTAAAGTCCTTCAAATGCCTCCATCTAAATGGCCAATCAATTAGACACAAAGTACCTAGTTTAACTGTCCTGCTACAACAATTAGATGTTACATTCAATGTTATTATGATAACAGAAACCTGGTGTACAGATGATTCAGAAGTACCTCGGTTTCCCAACTATCAAACATTCTACTTAAACCGTGATGTAGGCCGTGGTGGTGGCGTTTGTTTGTTAATTAAAAGTGAACATGAACCTGAACTTTTACCGCAGTTTACTCGGACCACAACAGATTATGAAGTTCTATCAGTGCTTGCAGAAAATTCTCTTTTCGTTGTTTGTTATCGGCCACCCCAGGGTTGCATTCCTGTTTTCCTTGGTTTCCTTGAGTCGTTGTTTTCCTTTGTCATCGACAAGAGACTTACGTTCGTTTGTGGTGGAGACATGAACATAAACATGTGCTCTAATGACAGTTGTAAGAAAAGTTTTGACCTATTACTAAAAGTGAGCGGGCTTTCTAATGTGATTCAGCTACCAACGCGCATAACAACTAGATCATCGTCACTTATAGATCTGTTTGTAACAAACGCTATCAATAAGTCAACTAAATGCAGAGTAATTGTTTCAGACATTAGCGATCATCTGCCGATATTCTTGTGTTTGAAGGGAAAACTAAAAAATAAGACTAAACAGTCATTCTCTTATCAAGCGATCACGGAAGAAAGCCTTCTCGCTTTTAGACAACGTGCATCTGAAGCTGATTGGGAAGCTATTCTCTCTAAACGTGACGCGAACGAGGCTTATGAATACTTCCTCGCTATATTGAAACCAATGTACACTGCCTGTTTCCCAACAAAGACTTTTAAGCGGACTAAAAAAACCCGCAAACCATGGCTCACACCTGATCTCCTGCTTAAGATAAAAAAGAAGAATGGACTCTACCATAAATTTATCAGGACAAAAGAGATGGATGATTTGTCTATTTTCAAAGCATATCGTAACCGCCTAAACAAAGAACTTGGGAAAGCTAGGAATGAATATTTCGAAAATGATTTCGAATCAACTAAAGGGCGTAGTGACCTTGTTTGGAAAAAACTTAACAACCTTATAGCTAATGATACTGCTGCCAGAGGAATTTCTTCAGTGAAATTAAATGGGGTACAGGTGTCTGACCAGGGTTTAGCGAACGAGTTTAATAAGTACTTTGTTGGCCTTTGCCGCGACACGGACGTAGACAATGACTTGAATTGTGTCCCACTACTAGACAAAACGATATATCTTAATCCTGTTAATGAAGCCGAAATAATGACTATTTTCACAGAGCTTAAAAATAGTACTTCATGCGATATTGATGGACTACAGATACGGCCCATAAGATCGATTCTCGACATTATTTTGCCCTACATAACCCATATAATTAATCTATGTATTGCAAATGCTGTTTTTCCTCACGAAATGCAAGTTGCCCGCTGTTCTGTACTTTTTAAGAAGGGTGATAGGAACCAGCTGGGCAATTACCGCCCGATATCAATTCTTCCAATATTCTCAAAGGTACTTGAAAAAGCGCTTCATAAACGCTTTGCGGCATTTGAATCCAGACACCACATACTTACCAAATCACAATATGGATTTAGAAAGCACCTTTCCACAGAATTTGCACTGTTAGATCAGAAGGAATATATACTAAAACAATTTGAACAGAATAGGATAGTTTTAGGAATATTCATTGATTTCACAAAGGCCTTTGACCTTATAAATCATCAATTACTTCTCCAGAAGCTTGAACGCTACGGCTTCCGCGGGCACGCAGCATCGATAGTTAAGTCATATCTTCAATATCGCCGGCAGGCTGTTAGTGTAAATGGCTTCATGTCTGAAACTCTCCCTGTTCGCTGCGGTGTACCGCAAGGGAGTATACTCGGTCCTTTTCTTTTCAATCTTTATATTAATGACATCGTCAATGTATTTCCCTTCACAAAATTTATTATATACGCAGACGATACCAGCATGTTCTTGGCTGGTGAAAATGCTAATGAATTAATAGATACTGCAAACTGCATGCTCGAACATCTAGACCAGTGGACACAAAAGAATGCATTACAAATTAATGTAAACAAAACAAAAGCAGTTATCTTCCGGGCCAAGAATAAACAAGTTCACCTGACAAAGCAATTATGTTTGCGATCTTGTCCACTGGAAATAGTGGCACATTTCAAAACCCTGGGGGTTGTCTTTAATCAGCAAATGTCCTGGGACGATCACATAGCCCACATAACTTCTAAGTTGTCGCAAATAATTGGTATACTCCATCGCAACCGTGAAATCTTGCCGTCTTGTGTTATGATGTTAGTTTATCACTCTTTATTCCATTCTCGCTTTAACTACTGTAGCCTTATCTGGGGTACTACAACACAGGAAAATCTGAGCAAATTACTCGTATTGCAAAAAAAGGTAATGCGAATTGTTAAGAGATTACCAAGGTTACATCACACAGGAGAAATATTTTTAGAGCACAAAATTATACCAGTAACAAAAATCTATGACTATCGCCTTAGCCGAACACTTAAACAGGAATTTTTGAATAAAACGTCTTTTATTCAAAATCTTTCAGGCCTGAAAAGGCACGAACAAACTTATGAAACAAGAAATAATGACATGTGGCAAACTAATACATTTCGAACAACGTACGGTCTGCAGACTTTAGAAAACTGTCTTCCACGACTTCTTAATGATCTACTAAAACAGAATATAACACCCCAATGTGTAACATTTCAGAGACTTCTAACTTACTTTCTTTGTAGACATTTCATGTAATTCTTCATGCAACGAAAACAGCCGCCTTGGAACTGTTGGTGTTCCTGGCTCGTATTCATATGTTTTCTATTAAAGCGTCTTTACCATGTAATTGCATTGTGCTAAATATTAGAATTCCTTATTTCTTTTTGTCTTGTGTTTATGGTTTTGTACTGCTTTAAATATATGTGCCAGGTGCATCTGTTTTGTAACATGTTTCTGTACTGTCTTTTAGTGCGGTGTGCTCATCGCACGTATTTTCCCTTTACCTTGTATATTTTGTTTTTGCGCCACTTTGTATGCTGCCAAAAAGGGGGGCCGTTGCTCTGTCAAGCTGTTGAAAGACAGCTTTTACTTCGGTCCCCTGCATCATCATGTACAACGTGGTGATGAAATAAACATTATTATTACATTATTATTTCTTTTTTTACAACCATAAGCGATTTTGACCTTAAATATATGCCAGTGATGCTGGCACTGACTGAGAAGTTGTGGCCGTTTAGAAAACCTTTACGTTTTCCATAAGGACCACAACCAAATCTTAACGTTCTGCTTAAGGTGCATAACAGCTCCTGAAGAGGAGGTGCTCTTGTTGCCACTAACCAACAGTTGCCTTGTTCTGTTATTAGCATCTACTAAGAGCTTGAAATATATAATGGGTAATCTGCCATACTGCAACTCAAACCGTAAGACTAGGTGTCTGCTACAGGCACCTTCACAGCAGTCCAACTTTCTCTTGAAACTTTAACAATAGCTTAAATTAGCTCACTGCTAAACATTTCAATCCACGTCTGTGTAAATTTCAGTCTTACCCAGTTCGTAGCAGAATCCACATGTGTTGCACATGAATCTTCTAATATCCTGAACCTGATACTAATTGATCACCGAGGAAGTTTATCATCTCTCATTTATCTCCATGAAATTAGCGACCACAAAGTTCTACAGGCTACATTCACCTTCATTCCAGAATCATGCCAAACGTACCATGACAGACAGGCAATTATAACAAAATTAATAACCAATTGCAGGCTTTTTTTTTTAATTTAAGCAGGCTTCCATGACCAATCTATTGAGAATAACTGGCTTGCTTTCAAGACTAAAATTACAAAATTAAAACCAATTTTATTCCCACGATCACATTTTGTGCCAGTCGTAAGAAATCGTGGTTTTTCCAAGTCCTTAAAAGCACTGAAAACAAAAAGGAGCGGATTTCTCATGAAGCAAGACTAAACTCAAGTGCATGTGCTTGGAAGAAATACTGTGCAGCTGAGGATGACTATTTACACTCCATTCATAATACCAAACATGCATTTTTTAAAACTGCCCTGCCAAAGATCCTAACGAATGGCGAGTACCCTCATCAGGTGCCCATCATCACCCTTACCAACATGCTTGGCAAGAAAGTCGGTGATGTTGAATGTGCAAATATATTTAACTCTGCATTGTACGAACGAAACTGATATGCTACCATCTGTCATAACTATTTATCCGAGATCTCTTAAGCCTTCATTCACATTTTCCGCGCACAGCATCACTTGTATTATTAGAAATGTTAAGGTATCATCTTCTACAGGTACTGATGAAATCACCACCAAACTGTTAAAAAATACTTGGCATGTTTCCGCAGCATGTCTACCATTACGGCTTTCACAATCACTTTCCGCAGGTACATACTCGGCGATTGGGAGGTGAGGAAGGTCGTTCCAGTCTTCAAATCAGGTAACAAAGAATCACCCCTTAACTATATCACCCATCTTGTTAACTACCGTGTCATGTAAAATCATGAAACATATTGCCTATTCTCACACAATGAACTTTCTTGACTCTAATTTTTTTCACGCTTCTCAACATGGATTCTGCATGGGCCTGTCCTGCGAAACACAGTATTTCTGTCCATAACATGCATGTGAACATCGATTCTAACCTTCAAACTGACGTGCTTCCACTGGGCTTCACGATAGCTTTTGACAAAGTACATCATAAACGCTTGCTACTAAAGCTTTCTTTATTAAACCTGCATCCTAAAATATTTCAGTGGATAAACAAATTTCTATCCAACTGTATCCAGTTCATTTATGTTAATATATCAGGCATCTAGTTTCTTGCAGCAACGTCAATCATCCAGCAAGGATCGTTTTTTGATCCTTGACCTATTCACACATGTATCCTGTAATGTCCATATGTTCGCCAATGACTGTGTTATCTATCACACAGTTACTAACCCTTCCAATCAACTAGCTCTCCAAAATGACTTAATTTGTGTACAAGATTGGTGTAACCAATGGCTAATGCAACTTAACCCTGATAATTGCTAACTTGTGTCATTTAACTGCAATATAATCCTCTCCTGTTCCCTTACGTTTTCGATCCCGCAAGACGCGGGATCGAACCTGCGTCTTTCGGGCCAGCAGCCGAGCGCCGTAACCACTGAGCCTCCGTGGCGGGGCTAAGCAGAGATTTACATGGCAGCACAGTCTACATTTGCACCGCTCACTAAGCTCAAAAGGTGCTTTGGGCCCCTTTAGAAAGGAGCATTAAATACTGAAGTTTTTAAGGCGAAAGCCTTTAATGCCTCATTGTTGTCGACCGAAGGTTGTCAGCAGAGGTGTCGCACTTTTCTAGTTAGACCAGAAAAAATAAATAAAACCGAGTAGGAAATTGGTCGAGTTGGGGAATCGGAGTGGGAGACGGAGACGAGCAGCACGCTAACCACTCCCCCATGCCAGCTCGATGGTTTGGAATGAACAAAGGCGTGTCTAGTGAATAGTGTCTTTGTTCACTCCCATCTTCCTCCCTTCCCTTTTGGCAAGGTTCGGGCGTCCACTTCGATAAGTGAGACAGATACATTTCCTTTCCCCAAAAACCAATTTATCGATGAGCAAGGGTACAGCTGAACAGGCGATGGCGTTCTGTGGACTCCCTGGCAGCGTTGCAAGACAATGTCGCGTTCCACTCTTAGAGGCGATCCTTAACGTCTTAGCTACACATCAGTGACACAAGCAGCAACACCGCGCTTAAGGCTTTCACCTCACCATACTTTAAGTCAACAAAGTGCCCCCCTGAAATTTTTGCAGGGCTTTCAGCCGAATAACTTCTTCTATCACATCAATCACCTCACTGTAAACTGTTTCATTATATCGCACCATGCACCACATTTACATCTACATCACTTGAGCCATTGTACATTACAGGAACAATTTAGCACCAAACTAAGAATTCACTTATTATGGGCTGTCTCAAATTCTCGCCTTACTACAGTTTGAATGTACAGCAAAGTTCAAACATACCTTCACTCTTGAGGCTTCTGTCATCTCTAAGTTCAAGAAATATCAGGCAGCAAGTCATAATAAAAATTATGTGCTTTATTGCAGGAAGTGAAAATACAAAGAAGTTCAAGGGTAAAACAGCAATGTTTTAAGGCATGTATAAAAAATGGCATTTTCATCGGTGTAAAGTTGCTCTGTTAATAAAATGTAAAAAAAAAAAAAGAGAAACAGGCTTCAGTGCCTTTTTTAAGCAACTGCTACATACTAGCACTCGGGCAGTGTGTTAAGAGTTCAATAATAGGGAGAAAAAGAAAAAAAAATATGAAAACACTGGACACAACACTGGTGTTGTAGAGGTACAAACCAGGAAAAAAAAAAAAAAGCATGAGATTATTGCTTAGAGACGAAGCACATATCTCCACAGTCTTTAGAAAAGGGTGGTGTTGCAACTTTAATTTTTACTATAAATTGTAAGAATGGGCTATACACAAAGCCTAATAAACATATGTGCATCAAAACAATGCTAAGGACCTATCAAATTTGGATTAAAAAAAAAGTTTTGGCACCGCAACAAAAAAAAAAAGACTGGTGGAAAGATATGCTTTGTCTCTCAGCCTTTGACTTGTACATCATGACACGTCACCGGTAACTTTGCCACAGTATACAAACAAAAAATAGCTGCCAAAGAACGGGACCAGTCCCGGTTCCTTTCGTGTCTTTGTTCATATATCGTGTGGCCGAGTCACCACAATTGCTTTCAAAAGGAAAAAAAAATACAGTAAGTGAAAGCTGGCAGTTGTGGAGTTTGTATCGGAGAAACGATGGTTAGAACAGAAGCGGGAGTACAGGAGATAAGGGGAAAACTTATAGAGAAAAAGGCAGAGGACACAGGATTCCTTTATCACAGCAAAATAGCATTTACTCTATGATGCTCCTTCGCTTTGTTCACCGTTTTGTATGTGTGTGTGCGTTTGATACAAGGAGGAGGAAAACAAAATGCACATAGAGGAAGCATGAACAAGGTCTTTCTAAGGAACAGTAGTTGTCGTTTGTTGTTAATATCCTCAAATAGTATTTAAATAAAACACACAATACAATTTACACACACACATGGCAAAAAAAAATAAGAGACACATAGTGGCAATTATAACAAACAGACGGGCTGAGTCAAATGTGGCTTGAGTCCCCTGGCAGAACAACCAGCCAACGACACATGAAGATTCTATGCTTGAGTAGCGAGCAGTGGCAAAAAAAATGAAATCAAAGGTGCCTCAGTTTTACTTGTAATGTCAGAAGTAATTCGACAGCTCACAGATTACGAGCTAATGAAATGTTGTATGCCTAAGTACGGTTGTGGGTGCTACAGAGGTGATCAAGAAGCTTTCTTGAAAGATATCAGCAATGCAGCACACAGTCCATGCAGCATTTCCACTCGGAGCATACCGGTGAAAAGCATGGGTTGTGCGTTATAGGTCCGCAATACATTATGTACACTTGAAAACCAAGAAAACCCAAACAGCTACTATGTACCGCTACTTTGAGTGGTGCGAGTTTGAGAACGCACCAGGCAGCCGGAGATATTCTGGGCCCACTGCATTTGCCACTACTTCCGAACCTGTGCTACGTTGGCATGGTTTCACTCGTGAGGTTTGTGGGGAGACAAACCACATTCGAAAAGCCGGCACCACAAGAGAAGCACGCAACACGTGAAAGTGTCACCCTGTCCCCAGAATACACTCGAAACAAGGAAGCACCATTTCCATTATTTTTTTTTTTAATCCAACCAGAATGACACAGGGTTTCTGAGTAACTCAGCTTCACAAACTCATGCTCGCATCCTGTCGGACCACAAGAAGGAGAGACCAGAGAGTCTGTCCCCGCGACAACTCTGTGAGGGTTAAGTCGAGGGACAAACCTACAGAAGAAAAACTATAGGAAACTAAGCGGTTCAGTTTGTTTGCCTGTAGCAGGCTTTGCAAGTAAGCTCTGCCGATTCCTGCCGAGACGAAGACAGAGACTTCTGAACCGCTGTGGGCGCAAAGTTCCAAAAACGCATACTAATGTTTTCTACAAGATGTCCAGCACCTTATAATTGATATCTGTAAACACAAAGGGCCCGTTAAAGCTGCCTGCCTGCCCTCTGACTGTAGGGGACAAAAATAAAAGGGAGAGCGCAGAAGCAGAGATGTTTGGCACATCAGTGAACCCGATGCAGATGAGGCTACAGCCACAGGCATGCACCGCATCCGCCAGATATATAAGATGCACGCACACAAAACACACGCACCCTGTGAAACTGAGTTACTCCAGAAGTCATGTCGGCAGGCACCACCACACACCTGGTCTTGTTTACGGGCAGGAAAGACACCGGTGTCGCTGCCACAGTGACAATCATCAACATCGCACAACATACAAAATCTAGAGTCCATCCCTGCACACGGGGTTTTTTTTTTTCGCTGTTGCTCCAGGTAGCTGCCGTGAATCAAGGAGAGCAAGGATGCAGTTCCCTGCTTCCCAACGTGGTGTAGAGGGTCGAGGAGAGCTCCACCACGACCAGTCCTGCTGCCAAACCTGACGTCACAGAGGCATGCACTAGCGTGTTATTCTTCCTCTTATTCTTTTCTCAGGAAGTGGGGGGGGGGTCCTGCCCTGCCTTAATAGTCCCGCCTAAAGGATGCTGCGTGTGCCTCATTGAAGCACAGTCTGGCTGCCACTGGCTCAACTCTGTGCTCACGTGACAGCGCCGGTGACGAGACTGTAGAATGGGCAGTGACTGGCAGCGAACACAGCGGTAGCAATGCCCGATGCGAAACGTGTACGTGCTGCTCTTGTAGCCAAAGGAGTTTCGGCGGCTAGCAGGTTGGCGCTGCAGTCGGTCATGACGTAGAAATGGGTTGGGTGTGTTGGATGGGGGTTTGTGAGGAATGACTTGGGTTGGTGGGGGGGTCGAAGGGGGAGCTTAGATTCTACTTGCTTGCTTCTCTTCTGCAGGCAGGCCTTCTCTCAACAGAGAGCCCCCGGATGGGCCTACCTCAGGCTAGGCGGCACTGAGGACTGGTAGTAGTCGGGTGATGGCTCCGCCACAGGCTCGGGCGTTGTGTACAGCGGGTTGGGGAAGTCTGGCGGGTGTGGCAGTGGACCTTCGACCTTGGCCCGCCGCCGGTACGCCATGAGCCAGCACGAGATGGCGACTGCCACAGCGACCAGCGCCAGTAGTGTGGTGATCACCAGAGATATGATGAGCCCGAGCTTGGGAAGGCAGACGCTGTCGATCTCCTCTATTTCGGGGCCCGCTGTTGAGCACAAGAGAAGACCGGAAAGAAACGGAGTTAGAAAAAGGCGAGGTCTTTTGCACTAATTTGCTCTTGTTACAGTGAGACTCTTAGAATGCCTTTGGAAATTACAAATGAGGAGTGCATAATTGTGAGTCGCAGGCATTCCACGAAAAGGGGACACAGAAACTGTAGTAATTTAGCCTGTTCTTCATTTGATGTCGTTTTGGTTCTTGAAGTAAACTGGCCTGAGAGTAGCAGTGAATTTAAACAATGAAGAACTGATTATAAAGAAGTTTTTTTACACCTCACGCAACTGAAAAAACTTCGACGTCATAGCCACTGTCTGGCTGTAGAAACAAACTAAAATAACACAAGAGAAGAAATGCAGTTATTATAAATTATAAACAAATTTCACACAGTGATCAGTGTTTACTAGTGTCTTTTACACACCATACTAAACAAGAAGACCAAAATTTTTGTGTCGGAGACAGTGCCTTCACAGTGCACCTCACCTTCAGCAGTGGGCGCCACCTGGCTTTCCTTCTTCTCAAAGGTAAGGATGGCATTTGACTGCACCATAATCTCTTCTCGAAGCTGCCCTTCTTGGAAGGAGGTGCCCAACTGCAGGTCTGTGCCCGGTGCTTGACGCCGCCTTCTCCGGCCAAAGGCATCCACACCGTCACAGTGCACCTGGTAAAATAACATGCGCCACGCGTGGTGGCTTACTGTGAGTCACACCGAGCAAAAGCCCTTATTTTGTAAAGGAATGACCTCAGAAGTAAATACACTGGAGCCTCCAAATGTACCTAATGGCTAGAATTAAACAGAAAAATTGACCAAGGTTCAACCCGGCTGAACCTAGTAGACAAGCGAAAGCAAAGCCGGCGATAATTATAGCAAAGAATGGTGTGACGTCATTGCCGCATCATACGGCGGAGGTTCGGCGCGGTGGCGAGGCGGTCGGTGTGGCGGCCGGTGGTGCAACTCGGCGCCAGCTGTGGCTGGTAACGTGATGTGACGTCACGCGTGTGAAGCTTTTGCTCCAAAAGCCTTTGTATGAACAACAGTGCACTCCCTTTTATAATTTTGCACCTGTCTCTTCATTTCCGATGCACAGCTTCAAGCCCTGTTGCACATTTATCACTACGAACTGTAAACATGTCAGCTGTAATTCCGAACAGTTCTTGCTCCTTTCAGACCTAATACTATAACCAGAAGGTACTATATGTTGCCTCCTGGCATCAAACCTTACCGCTTCATTAGTATTGCAGGCAGATGCACAGCAGAGCATTAGACTTTCAAATGAAAAGTTCATTTTCAGTTAACACGTTTTTAAATCTGCAACTGATAACATGTACAGTCGGCCAAGTCTTTAGCTGGTGTGCGCGACGGCCGCTTTTTCTGTGCTGCTGCGCTTTGGGATGAAGTAAACTTGCGGAAAGCTCAATATTAAGCACGGGCTTAGTGAGCCTGTGCTTAAATTTGATATTTTCGCAAGTTTGCTCCGTCATAAGCTACAGGAGCACGGAACACGCGGCCGTCACTCATACCAGCTAAAAATTTGGCCGGCTGTACATGAAGTTTCGTGATAACCATAAGCTATCATAATATGAAAATTGGCTGTCAGTGTCAGTGAGAAACCAAGGCAAATTGACACCTATATCCAGCAGTCATGCTTCATGTAAGGTTAGTCACAGAACTTAGCACGGTGTAGGAAGTTACACTGTATGGGAGCTCTAACATGACAACAGAAGATATGCTGACATTTTGAAGACTAAGAGACTGTAATAAGAACCAGTAAAATAATGAAAAAAGGTAGCAGCAACAAGCACAGCATTCATGTCCTATCTTAAGTGTTCGCTTTCTCATCTACAATTTTAGCTGTTAGTTACAACGCTTCATGTCTTTGCAAAAGCACTGCAACTACCTTACTGATATTATCTGACTTACATTTAGACCTGTTGGACTTTGTGAACAATGCATAGAAATATTGTCACGTACTAGAACTGCATAATTTCAGTGGGCAAGGCAGGTGTGGCTGGCTGTGCACATTAGAATGAGGATTGAGGCTAGCACTCACCGGTGGACACGATCCAAAGCAGACTCGAATGTTGCATTGGAACCGAAGGTTGTTGCTGCTGGGGAACTTGAAGGCATTGAATCGTGCCATCAGCACCTTGTTCTCCGGATCGTACTCCCAGTTGTCAAAGATAGACCGGTCCGTGGCACAGCCATTAGCATCTGTCACCTCGTATTGCGTCTCTTCTTCATTGTCCATAGTCTTTGCAACACAGCCACGTGCAAAGCCACCATAGATTTCTGCAAGGCGAAACATAAACCAACAAAAATACATTATTGTAATGTTGGAGAAAGTACACAAACTGTGTGCAACCCTGTACAGTGAAAAAAATCCTGTCCGCAATATAACTTGTTTACATATTTGCTAAGTCAGCTCCGCATTCTGCCTTTACTTTCTTCACACAATTTATGTCCTCCTTCTCATCATCATCATCACCCTTTCCCACAAACATCTTAATGCCATCAATCCATCTGACTGTTTGCCACCCCCTGCTAAGTTTATTTTCCCTTGGAATCCACTCTTACGCTAAGTGACCATTGGTTACCTTTTCTCCACTTGTATACCCTTCCCACATCCATTTCCTCACCACTCACACATGTATACACTCATATGACTTGTATACCTATGAGGCAGAAACGTGGAGGTTAACGAAGAGGGTTCAGATTAAGTTCAAAACAATGCAGTGAGCTATGGAAAGAAAAATTATAGGTGTAACATTTAGAGAGTTAAGAGATAGGAAGTGGGCGGAGTGGGTGAAGAAGCAAAAGCGGGTTAATGACATCCTAGTCGAAATCAAGAGGAAGAAATGGACTTGGGCAGGGCATGTAATACGAAGGCAAGATAACCGCTGGTCCTTAAGGGTAACAGAATGGATTCCAAAAGAAGGCAAGCATAGCTGTGGGTGGCAGAAAGTCAGTTGGGTGGATGAGATTAAGAGATTTGCGGGGATACGGTGGGCGCAGCTGGCAAAGGACGGTTAATTGGAGAGACATGGGAGAGGCCTTTGCCCTGCAGTGGACATAGTCAGGCTGATGATGATAATGATGGCACTTGGATAAACAGCTCTCGTTTTTTTTTCTTTTTTTCTTTTTGTGCATACTGTTGTAAAAAACTTAAAAAGCTCATGGCCAAACTGTATTAATGTGGGTTGGTGCCTTCTGCAACTGAACTAAACATTAATGGTTTGGTTTTTTGGTTTGGTTTTTATGGGGTTTAACGTCCCAAAGCGACTAAGGCTATGAGAGACGCCGTAGTGGAGGGCTCCGGAAATTTCGACCACCTGGGGTTCTTTAACGTGCACTCACATCGCACAGTACACGGGCCTCTAGAATTTCTCCTCCAAAGAAATTCAACCACCGCGGCCGGGATCAAACCCGCGTCTTTCGGGTCAGCAGCCGAGCACCATAACCACTGAGCCACCGCAGGTTTATATGCAGAACTGTGCTAGACATACCATGTGGCTGAACTGTGACCTTGAGCAGCAGGTCATCTCCAATCTCGGCACTGCTCACTTCTTTGCCATCCACAGTGCAGATCTGCATCTGGCACGTGGGCGGCGGGCCGGTGTTGGCAATCGTGCCAGATGTGGTAATCATGCTGCAAGGATAAGGAAAGAAAAAAAAGGAACACAATAATGTAGCTCTGAAGTAGTTCATGAAGATTTTACATTCTGTCAGCATGCTTGCCTAAAGTGATGTTAGTGCCACCATCATTTTTAGCACTACTTTTCAAAAAGGATTCCTCGTACTGTGAAACCACAAAAAAAAAATTAAGAATGCCCCATGTTCTTTATAGATACCTTGTCAAATGCTGTGAACTACAAGTAATTTTTATGTTCTAACATTTGTGTTGCAAGTCTTCAAAAGTGGGCCCCTTTGATGAATGCCACATCATGACTGCAAAGGTGCTTCAACTTGCAAGGTTTACTGTTTATATGGTGACACACTAGGTAGCCTACTTGCAGTGCCAGAATGAATAGTTCGCACAAAAAACGGAGGAGAACAGAACCAATGTAACATGGCAGGTGGCATACCTGACGTTGAATCCCAGTGTCACAGTCTTCTCACCAGTGTTGTAGACACACTTGATGTGGTATGCGCGAGCACGGTATGTGACCAGTTTGGGATGCTTCTGGATGACGAGCACGAAAGAAGCCTCTCCGTTGATGTGCACCAGTCCGCAGGTGTTGAAGAGCACCTTGAAGTCGACCGTCTCACGCTCGCTGCTGCTCACCAGGCGGCGACACTGGGCATCCTGGCTGTGGCCCTTCACGTAGATGACACCGTTGAAGCTGTCCAGCTGAACCAGCACTTGAACCCCATCTGCCAGGCACGTCACTGAGGGCAAAGACGCATGCATGATCAGTGCTGCGTTTTCAGGCAGTGGAACATGTTCCAGTGAAATTACATATCTTAAATGCTAATGCATTGCTGAAGCCCATATATGCCTACTTTGGGGAAGACACCTAGTGGTTGCGCAGTGCAAGAACCTACAGCTAAACCAGATATTGCACACATAGCTTATGCCACACCTAAATGTTGCCATTGCTCGATATCAAGATCCTAAAAGAAAAACCAGATCATACTTTCAGAACAGGTAGTGCAGAAGTTGAGAGTCTTTTCGACCAAGAACAGTGTAGTAAGCAGTAGATTGTCAACAAATGTGTTCCCTGACAACACACCAATGAAATTTGGAAAGCTACATGTGAACCCTTGTTTGTAGTATCAACAAGTTTAATAAAAAATGGACAAACGCGTGTGGTCACAAACAGAGCCCACTCGTTAAGCTATTTATCCCGAGATCTATTCAAGATGTTTGAAGCATACCGTCAAGTCCACCTGGTGGAACATCTGGGCCAGGAGGCTCTGTCCTCGGTGGTGGTGGAACTTCTGCAAGGAGAAGACAGGCTACTTTCTAAGAGAACATTTACGCTACATTCTTCTCTGTACAGAGAAGCCAGAGTAAGATCCGTGCACTTCTGAAGTGATGTGCATGCATATCAATAGGTTAACAGTGCAACAAACTTTGAAGGCACCAAAAATGTTTGCGTATCGTAGACATAAGTGTAGTATATTGTACTGTTCAGAGAGGGCGCCACACACCCGACGAAGATCAACCCTGCCTGTCGCACTATGCGAAACCTTAAACCAGAAGACTGGAAACCCGCAGCAGGCAGCCAGTGGCAAATGAAAAACAGATATATGTGCGTTGTGACCTGTGCCTAAATGATACAGGTGCGCTAAATAATCCATTTTAATTTGATAGAGTGCTGTACTTTGGGATTAACCAATTAACCCAAAAGGCGGCACAGTAAGAATGCAGTGGCATTTTTAATGAGGTTCTCTACCTGCCACCAAATGCCGTTGCATGGGGTATACTGCCACAGACTGTCAGACATGTTTACGAATGTCTTGATAAAGGGATCCTAACACCGATACTACAAAGTAAACATAGTAGCAATGTAAATTTGATGACTTTGCTACGCAGTGCATTATGCTAACAGCTCTTGTCACTTACCACAGAAGGACAAGATTGTTAGGAGTGTGTGACATATTATTTATTCTATATTCACTCTAACACGCATGGCACAACAAGAACGTTAACTCAACTTTTGCATCTTGAAGTACTAAACAAAGTAATACATAAACTCTACAAAGAGCAATAAGCACAAAGTGTTTAGCATATAAGCCACAAAAACGGCTCAAAGAAACTATTGCGAGATGCTCTTGGTTTTAATAGTAGGCGCGCGCACCTTTGTAGCATCCATGGATCTTGTCATAGGGGTCACCAACGAGGCCAGGAGGACAGACACAGATGGCAACATGACTTGTGACAGTGCACAAAGCACTAGGACCACAAGCATGGCAAGGTGCTGCAAATACAAAGCAAACAAGCAAGAATTAACGCGATTGTCCAAACACACGCACTTTTGGTTTATTTTGCTCCATGCAGCATTCTTTATGTGATCCAGCTCAGGCCAGCCCAAGCCACTGTCCTCTTCGCTTCATCAGATTTTTGTCATACTTCCAAGCACCTGACTACTACGCAGTGGAAGCATACACTGCGACTAATACTGAGGTATCGGGGCTTTTTGTTCAGAGTTTATTTTTGGGCTAATTCAAAGTGTGTTTTTGAAGTTTACTATTTTTTTTATTTCCAGTTATTTGCAGCTTCCAAGTTCTACTCATTCAGTTCCAAACTATGAGTGAGAGCTCCTCGGATGAATGCCCAAATATGCACTGGCGCTAGAAAAAGCTTCATTAAAAACCCGTTGCAAAAACGTGTCATTCTTTACACCTTGCTACAGAATATACGCATAATTTTCAAGTCAGCATTGTTCAACACTCGCGGTAGACACAGGAAAAGCTAGAAAAGAAGTTTTCAAACTCGGTTCCACAAAAACCCTCGGGCAGCTAATTTGTAGCAGTCGCAAAGCCCCCCAACCCCGCCATCCCATTTTTTTTACCTGGTTTGTTTTGATACTAGCCATACCGTAACTGCTTATAACAGACTGCTTTGATGCACAGACAGGCAATACAGGTTTGTTTTGTTTATGTGTATATATATTTTTAACCCTGTTCTTTTGTCCTTTGTCGCATGGTCTGTTGTGGGAAGTCACACACTGATGTGTCTGTGACAAAATGTATGCAGAAGCTTAAGACAAACTGCGTACACTTGTACATACACTGACTGCTTTTTGAGTTGCTGAAAATTTGGACTTCTTTATTATTGAGATAGATTCACAGAACTGTCAATAACACTGCAGTTATCGGAGGGTCTACTTTCCTCAAACTGCTTGATTGCTCGGACCTTTCTCCTGTCCCCATCAAATCCAAAGTTTGTAGAAAATTTGGCCTTGGAGCCAGATTCCCTACAAAACTGTTTTTTTAATAGACCCTAAATAAAAAATAACAGCTCACGTTTTTAGAATTTTTCATATTCATCTGAAATTGCCACGCCCTGCTGATAGCTGCACTTCACAGCACAAATATTTGTGCTACATCCCTGGTGAAAATCTTTCCCAGCCCAAGTAATTTATGGAACAATTTCCAGCTGGTTCCAGTTGGAACCAACTGGAACCCAGATGGTTCCAACTGGAACCCACTGGAAATTGTTCCATAAACCAGTTGGGCTGGAAAAGATTTTCGCCAGGGATAGCCGCAGTATATGCTTATAAACAGCCTCTTACAGCAAAAACTTTACAAACAAAGGCCTATCAGTACAAGAGTAGTTCATACCACTTGTGCGAGAAAAACATGTTCTCGCGTATCAATGGTAACCATATACTGGTAAGCATCACAAGGAATAAAGGCAGTGAGGTAATTACGTATGCATTGACGAGTGTTGACATCGCATTGCTTGTCCAGAGGACAGTCGTCATTTGTCCGGCACTCCTCTTCAATGTGTTTGCCTTGAAAGAAAGGAAAGCCAGAAAAGGTTTACACTTTCATTGTAAAGCAGTTGTAAGTAAACAGCATTAATGTCGCACTGAAAGCGTTCACTGAATTTTTTTTCTTCTGCACCTCTGCCATTGTGAAAGTGTTGTTTATTACTTACATCCACCGATGAATGGATCCCCGACGGTGCCAGGGGGGCAGACACAGTCATAGCTTCCTGGCAGGTTGACGCACTTAGCTCCTGGTGCACACGGGTTGTGGATCGTGATGCACTCATCGATATCTGAAATTGACAAATTATAAGGAGCATCTCAAAACAAGATGAAGTGCCTTTTCATGTCTTCAGGTGCACAGCTTGTTCACCAGGTGCAGTAAATTGTTTCAACTTTTTCAGGTGCAATAAATTGTTTGCATGGGCAACAAATAAAATAATTGGTTGTCCCCTATTCCAGTCAAGAACAACCATTTATAGCTTCCAAAAACATAATTAGAACCAAATAGAATCCATTTGTCCCAATCGTGCTTTCAGAAGCTCCACTTTGTTATTTCGGTCTGGGATGCTCAGCGAATTAGCCTTCTTTCATTGCATTCCAATTTCCTCTCATTTGGTAAAAGAAAATGAACCAGCTTTTCATGGGTGACATACTTGGCTACATATCAGTTGTAAGCAGCTGTAGAGTCTTATTTACTCACCAACACAAACTCCATTGGGTTGGAGCTCGTAGCCTCTTGGGCACACACAGAAGCCTTCCTGTGGGCCAACATAGATGCAGTCTTCGTTCTGAGAGCATGGGTTGGTAGTTGTGCAGTTCCTACTTGTCACTGAGACAGGTGAAAAAAAAAACAGCAGTTAGCATGAATGCAGGATTTTTGTCAATATACCACCGGGCCCCCGAGAACAGCTTATATAAACTGCTAATAAAGTATCTGATATGACTGTTGTTTTCAGGCACCGTTTACAAAATAGGATATCGTGTAGTAATGTTTCCAAATAAAAAAAATGATCTAGTCACAAAAAAGGTGAAAGACAGAGCAGCAGTGGGAATTTCAAAACATTTTGGGTTTTACTTGATTTAATTTAATTATCTGGACAATGCAGAATCCTTGCCCTTTAGGCAGTATGATATGAAGTATCGAGTGCTGGCATGCACATTCTATGCAAGATAATGTACTACATAAAGTGTAAACATTTGGCTAAAGAAGTTGCGGTCACAAATATTCTGAAACTGTGGTGTTAATACCAAGCTCAAAATCTTCATCAGTGCCCTTCTAATTTATTTCAAATATTTTATTTGGCCAGAAGCATTCAGAAAAGTAGTAACTTGAACCAAAATATAAATAGCCAAAGTGTGGCCATTGGCACTACAGCCAAATAATACATTTTCAATTTTTCTGTGTTAGCAAACGACACATAGATACAGACTACTGAGTACTGCTAGGGTCGAAAGCTCCTGGTTGACATATGTGTGAAAAATGAGAACTGCCATGCATTCTGTACAAGCACCTCCTGTCTTATTCACTAGCAACAGTGGAAACAGCGAACTGGCTTTGCAGATGGCTACATGAACACAGTGTCCTGTCATTTGTGGCAGTGAATGTTTCAAAACTACTACTCAAAGCTGTACCTAAAGCATTCAAGAACAAAAGTAAAAGGATGAGGCACTTACGAATACAGTACTCTCCAACACGATCATAGTTTGGTGGACACCCACAAGTGCTGGTTGACAGACAGATGAGGTTTCCAGGGCAGTTGTAGTCCACTCCACAAATTTCCACTGGAGAAGAAAAAAAAGAGCAAAAACAAAGAAACTCGGGCTCAATCTCCGTGAGAACTCTTTTGCATGAGCCAGCATTGTGTATCTCAGTCTTCGACAAAATCATGATGATTCATAAGCAGAGAAGAAGATTGCGCACATACCTCGCACACAGCGGACAAGCGGGTTGCCAGTGTAGCCCGGAGGACAGACGCAGACCGTCTTGTGGTTCTCAACCCTACATACAGCTTCGAATCCACAAGGATCGTGGATGCAGGGGTCTGCACCAATAGAAACACAATAATATGTAGCATATTAAAATGTTGTTCGTTAGTTCTGCACATCTTATGTTGTAGTAGTGTCAATAGTTTCAGTGAAAGCACAAAGTAGAAAATACACAACTACAGAAGAAATGAATGAAGAAGCAGTAAAGATTATCCTACATAATTATTCTTCCCATGTTGCCTTTTAATTTTAATTTCAAATGTGCGCTGGAACTCCTTCGGACGTCCTGCGGATGTCCCGAACGTCCGCAGTACGTCCATGGGAGTTTTAATGTCAAATGGGTTGTGATCATGGTTAGTAACTTTTTCCAAGTTTGTTAACATGACACCACCATGCTGACGGTTATATCAGCATGATCTTGAATATGTAGTATGCGCCACGAAACTCACCATAGCAGTCCTGCTTGCCGAGGTCACAGGCCTCGTGCAAGGGGCAGTCGTCATCTGTTGTGCAGATGGGCTTTGGCGGCTCCTTGGGCAAGCAGTCTCCTCTGTACGGGTCACCATGGGTCAGTTCGGGGCACTTGCACTCATAGGTGCCTGGCAAATTGATGCAACTTGCAGTCTTGGAGCATGGTGGTGGTGTCAGCTCTGTACACTCGTTAATGTCTGGTTGAGAGAGAGAGAAAAAAATGAAACACATTAGGACAAACATAATGCCAGGATTGTGGATGGGTAAGGCTAAGCAAGGCTTTGAAACTCACTGCCGTCAGTTGTTAGTGGGGTGGAGAAGTAATAACCCGGCATTAATTCGCACTCTAGAAATGGCATTAAGAAATTATCTGAGTCGAGTATCCAAGAGCAACAATAAATGACGTAATATAACTTTTGCTTCACTGTACCCAATGCCATGGCCTTTCTCGCATAGTTCTGTGCTTATCGCATAATTTTAAACCCAAGGGAAGGCGCAGCGTTGGAAGTGCTGTTGACAGAGGGTTAGAAAAAGTAGTACATACTGGTCAACATGACCTCACACTTTAACCTTGCGACCGGCTTTAACAAAAGTATCCGGAAATGAAAAATGGAAGAAAACAGCAGCAGTGATGTGTCAACTACCAGGTAAATTATCACTGCTGTGCAGCTTCTTTGCAAAGTGCTAGTCCTAGTGCTAGTGTCTTAGTGCAACAAAACAATTTATTATTAAAAGAGCACTGAAAAGACTTGTCATCAGCTGCTTTCATCTGCTGTCATCTGATCTTTTTTGCACCAGCTGCAACAAGAGTTGTCAATGCTCTGAACAAAGAGACTTTTGCTCAAGCAAGTGGCAGCTCTAAAGACGACAGATCATTTTGGGTGGCTTAGCAGGCACCAAATTGCGTAATATACATTATGACATCACACACCCAGACCATAATACTGGGTTCTTCAGGGATGAATTATAAACAATTATAAAAACTTTTATGACAAGAAAACATGATGAGGCTAATTGCCACAATTTGTGATGTTAAATGTTTCGTAAAATGTTAAATGTTAAATGTTTCGTAATGTTTCGTGATGTTAAATGTTTTGTAAAAGGCTGTTTGTCAGTGATTAGTGATGATATGTGAGAGGTGATATTTCAGCTCTAAAAGAGGCCCCCTCACCTCTGCAGACTCCATTGGGCAAAAGCCTGTAGCCACGAGGACACACGCAAAATCCTGTCTGCCTGCCAGTGTAGACACACTCTTCATTTGTTGAGCAAGGGTTGGTGGTTGAGCAGTTTCTGCTGGTGGCTGCAAAAGTAATGGAAGTAATGAGTACTCAGAGCATTTCTAGGCAGTGTGCACAAGGCAATCACCAATTGTTTCAATTGTTTTGTTAGTTGTCTTGCTACAACCAAATCTTTCTGCGACCATAATAATTAGGCACAAAAAGAAATTTTATTTGCTGGCAAACTTCATCGTCTTGACATCTGCAGTCAAAGTGAATTATAACATCAAGTGACTGATAACACTCATATGAATGAACATGCTCAAGAAATGCCTTGTTGCAGATGAAAGTTTATTCAAGCGTCATTCACTACCCCTGAACACTCTATGGTACTGGTGTAATAAGCAACACCAAGATAATATATTTTTGTCTCAGATTAAAGTGAAAAGACAAAACTCTGTCACATAGATGTATCAACCACATTGAAGGAAGCTCTCCTGGCTGCACAGTTAAATTATTTTTGGTTAAGGTTAAGGATTTCAACATTTTCACGTGAACCCATGATGGTGGCTCTTTGTCATTACTCTGCGGTTCTTGTCACACTCTGTAAATAGCACAGTACAAGTAGAAGTTTTCTTGTGCTGAACTTACCAATACAGAAATCGTATTTCCTTTGGAAAATTGGAGGGCAGCCGCAGTAGCCATTCTCCAAGCACAGCAAGTTCCCAGGGCAATGGAATTCATGTGGACACCCAACCACTGGGCAAGCAAAGATAGATATGGTTATCGCCTCATGAGGATTTACAAAAAGATTCATCCTGTGTATGCTCGCTCTACTTGTGAGTCACTTCAGGCTAGAGACAGTGACACAGAGGAAGACTGACAGAAGGGAAACTAAGAGAGATTAATCAGATTCAACACACTCTGGTTTGTTGTTCTAAACAGGAGAGGGGGAAAGAGAAAATAAGTTGAGGAGGAGAGAGAAGAGGGAGGGATGTCACCGATGAAAAAAAGAGGAGCGCTGTAATCTCTAATGCAATCATACAGTACAAACTGCACAAAGGCCACAATAGGGTTGCCTTGAACACTTAGGTTGCCTTTAACTGATTGGCTAAAGGTTTGAACATTGCACTAACATGAGAGCATATTCACAATACTGTTCTGTGAATAAATGAAAATGGTTAAAAAAGGTAAGCTTACGCTTATAGCAGTAGTTGCGTGGACTGCCAGAATACCCTGCAGGGCATTCGCAAGTAGGCTTGTGGTTGATTACTCGACAGCGTGCGTGCTCTCCACAAGCACCAGGCAGCAAGCAGGGATCTGATGATGACAGGAATGACACCCATTGTAAAAGAAGAAGGACACGAAACTATACAGTCTACACCAAACAGGATAAAATGAACCAATAACAGATGGTTTAAGTATGCATGACCTGCTGGAAGCCAGAAGGATCAAAAGTGCAATGTTTAAAGTACTAAACATAGTACTGCAACAAGTAGCTGATGTCTCTATTACAAAAGACAATTTCTATGTTGTAAGCGGACACTCACCGTAGCATTTCAGCACCGAAATGTCGCACGCCTTGTTGTTTGGACAGTCATTATCATGCGTGCATTCTCCTTTCGGTGGCTCACCTAACAAAGGCAAAGAAAAAGAAGAGATGAGTCACTCAATTCATTTGTCAGTGACATACTAAAAGTTGCATGGAAACCTTGCATGAGCAAGCTCTTCTAATTCTGCCAAAACTGCAGGTTGTTGGTGTAGTTTCGATTGCTATGATACTATAATCGAAATGGCACCAAGTATAATGTGACATAAACACAAAATGAGGGTTAACACAGATTATGCTTAAGCATCAATTCGAAAGTCGGCATGGGAAAGGTCATACTTCAGCTAATTGTTTAGGACAGTTACCAGTTCAGTAGAATTGGTGACTGCTGCTGAACGGGATCCCTAAAACACTTTTGTAAGCCATCTTTGCTGATGTTCAGCCCCTCACTATCTCTGATCCTTAAACACTACAGCTTTGCCGTGTCACTGAAAATATACTGCGACCACAAGACAGTTTCCTAGCTGGGGGGAAAAGATGCATAACCAAGTTCGTAAAGTCTAAAAAGAAGACAACAAAAGGGCAGAAGGGACAAGAGTGTCCCATGTTGTGCTTCTAGGCTCTGCCTGCATTTGCTGGTGCATCAGCGGTGCTTGCTGCATAGGAAACACATAAGAGTGTGCAAAAAAAAAACAAATACTGCACTGAAGTTAAGTACCCAAGGGTCACTTTGATAAGCCCTAGAAAGAAACAACCGAGCAAAGTTGCTACAAGGCATACTTACATCCAGAGTGGAAGGGTTCCCCGGTTGTTCCTGGTGGGCACGTGCAATGGTAGCTGCCCACGTTGTTGTAGCACTGGGCACCGCGGGCACAGGGGAACGGATGTTGCTCACACTCGTTGATGTCTGCAGCAGAGAGAAAGAGAGAGGAGGACATGAGGCACGTTTAAGCAACCTCGTGGAAGGTTACACATGCCTTCAATGTTGACCAAAGATTAAGAGAGTGCTCGTTTTCCAGAGGCTGCTAAAACTCCGTGCATTGGACCACAAACAGCAGCTGCTAATAAATCTTGCATTATTTGTTCTGTTTACGAAATTTCACTAAAGAGCTAGCTACAGAGAAAAAAAAAACTACCCTCAGTTTACTTCGGTAAACTAAGAGCAACATAGGTGCACTAGCACAATATGTATGGACCCTATGCACTGGTTACTTATGACAAATTTACAACAATGCAAGCGGCAGCCGGCACTACGTGGTTTCTGCCTTTCCAACTGGCTGCAGGTATTGTGAAACCAGTTTGCCTCCTCTCCACTAGGCTGCAGCAGGTGTGCTACCCTCTGATCCACTTGGCAGCAGCTGATGTGCACAGGTTTCATCCTTTCCGCGTGGTTGCAGCTGCCACGAAACTTTTTCTTTTTCACAAGGAGAAAAATGGCTTTTTCGCCAGTGACCCACTTAGCTCTAGCGCTCAAAAAGAAAAGGGGCATTTCCCTGTCTCCACTTTGCCACCTGCCAACTATGGCAGCTAGGTGGCAGCTGGCAGGTGGAGGCTTCACTGCATGCATCGACCTTTTCGCTAGTTACCCATCTAGTGCTAGTGCACTCCAGGTGGCAGCCGGAGGCTTCATCCGAAGACAGGACGACTTTGTCACTAGCGAGGCATCTACCCGATGGGCACTGAACTTCCCTTGGACGTCGTGCAGACATCCTGAACATCCGCAGGACGTCCAAAGAAGTTTTAATGCCCATTAGGTAGTGCTAGCATAGTAAAAGATTTTCGTCATTTCTGACTCATGCACAGGTTCTAGTTCATGTGTCTGAGAGTTGCACAAACTCAGCTGCTGCAATGCTTCCTTTGCAAAGAAGCCTGCTTCAGTAGGGAATGCATTCTAATTTTACAGCTGTGAGATGCAATGCACTTGCCTCTGCACACTCCATTTGGCAGGAGAGCGAATCCCTTGGGGCAGACACAGAAACCTGTGTAGCTGCCTTCGTACACACACTCCTGGTGTTCAGGACATGGGTTGGTTGTGGAGCAGTTCACACTTGTCACTGCAAGGACAAAGATTGGGAAGCAATGGATGAACATTCCAGCATTTCAAGAGATATTACAATAATGAGAACAGTCGTGGGCAAGCACCCACAGAGGTGGAAGGTGAATTTCCTAACAGGGTAGCAAAGGAAATATAACTAGGCTAACTAAAGCACTACACCACTGCCAGTGCCACTGAATAGATATGTTACGGTGTAACACAGTTAAATGTAAGGACAATCTGTCACAAAAATGCCAATTCCACTGAACATACAATCATGGTTACCCGTTAATTATTAGAACAACCAGGCCTGGCTTGCAACATTATGTATGTAAAATGCTTCACAATAATTCTCTGAGCAGGAGGTAACTCAAAAGCGTTAAGAAATTTTGCATTCAGGGCACCTAGGTACAACTACCGAACGTAACAAAAAAGAAATAAGCAAATGACTTACAGATGCAGAAGTAGTTCTTCTGCCAGAAGGGTCGTGGACAACCACAACGATCTCCAAGGCACTGCAGGTTTCCAGGGCACTCTTGGTAGTGAGCGCAAGGCCGAGCTGGGGGAAAAAAAATCAAACAGTGCGATAAAATGAGCCAGAAATAGTTTGAAGTGCTCATCCGATTCTGTAAAGCATACTGCATAGTGAAGAAAAACAAGTAAAAGACAAATAAAAGCACCACTGTCATCGGAGGCAGCTGCAGAGGGAAACCGTTTTTTTTTTTCTGATGTCCACACATTTTACTGGACCTTTCAGAGTAGGCTCTCCCGAGTCTTCTTTGCGTGTGTGATGTCACGAGCTACACACCCGTAGGCGTTTGCTCTGCATTTGCCTAAGTAAAAATTCAGCCATTCAGTGCGCACAATGAGGGTTTTGGAAGAGTATCTGTGACACCATTTGTTGGTCTATTGTGAAGTCACACTTTAGTTAAGACCCAGTTTCAGTTTTGGCTTCCTAGCTGACTTCCTCATTATTTTGAAAAACTGTTCATAGAAGCTAAGACAGGGACATCCAAGAAAAGTTATGCGATAGTCAAGTCAAAGTATTCGAAAATCCACTGGAATTGTTTTTTAAGAAAGCGGACTTTGTCCACTGAACGCGTGTTTATGTACCTAACATGCTGACATTTTGACAGCCATGTTGTCTTAACAACTGGACCACGAAACACTCAGCACTGGTCCCAGTTTCAACCTTTATTTTACATGCCCAGCAACGAACAAGATTGCAAAGAACTTAATGAGCACTGCATTATTTTATATAAACGGTTTCAGGGATGCATACTGATTTCTCACAAATAAAAGCAGTTTAATTTGCTTTATAAGACGAGAGCTAGAAAATGAATTCATCAAAAAACAAGTAGTTTCAAATTCCCTCATTCTGCTTTGAAGAAATAATGCAGGATGGAAATGCCATCTACATAAGCCAGTATCATAAGTTAGGCTGTCTGGATATTGTGAATGAGGATAATGCAAAGACGTGAGGAAGGCACTAGAAAAAAGTTGTGCTGCTTCACTCACCGACTGTGCACTCAGCGTAGGCGTTCCCTCGAAGGCCACTTGGGCAGAAACACTCCGGGCGGTGGTTGATGCCCCGACACTCAGCACCGCGACCACAGACGCCAGGCTTGAGGCAAGCATCTGCGTTGCCAAACACACAACAAGAAAGGTGATGCAAGTGGCCAAACATTATATCAATTTAAAGAGAGAAGAAAAAGCTTTGAAACCAGACTCTTTCATCTACATGAGCAGGCTTCTTTAGAAGTTGTGTAATTCATTTATTGAACTGTTTTTGTATGCTGACTGACAGAAACATAATAGGGTAGCAAGCCCAGGCTTTACTAATTCTATCAAATTTGTTCTAATCCCGAAACTGTTTCCATACAGCTAGCACCGTCATAATCAAACAAAGCAGTAAAACTAGCTCCCCAGCTAGCACATTGTGCATGACTTGAAGTGGGCTAAATATGCAAGTGTCAAGATAATCAAGGGTAAAAAAGTTCTACCTGAAGAAATATTTGGGGAAAGCTATATGTCTGACCACCAGCATGTGACTGGCTATCAGCTGCTTGAAGTGTTTTGACACCCTTGCAACCAACTGGACAGTGAAGTGAACCTTTCACTCATCAATGTTCTTCTGTGCTCAAGATTCAGCCAAAGTGTTTTTTTCATTGGTGTTTTGGTTGAAAAGTTCTTTAACAGCACAGCCCTCCCATTCAACCCTCAGTGCCATGACTGACAAAGACATGATGCACACCATAGCACTGCTCGGTGAGGGTGTTGCAGGCCTCATTGTCCTTGCAGTCGGTGTCGCGCGTGCAGCCTTGGATGCGCTGTCGGCAGCGCCCATGGTATGGGTCGCCCACAAGGTTGTTGGGACAGCTACACTTGTAGCTGCCTGGCAGGTTCATGCAGGTGGCACCATGCGCACATGGGCCGCGGCCATGCAGGCACTCGTTGATGTCTGGGAAGGGCAAAGACAAGATGTTAAGATGGGCAACAGAACCCAGTCATGAAAAACACGCAGAACCAGACTGCGAACTGAACAATGTCTGCAAAAGAGGGTGCGGTTGGAGTAGTCTGTTTCCACCCAATGGACACTGAAAGTCCCCTGGACGTCCCATGGACATTCTATCAGGACCTCCAAGGGAGTTTCAATGCCTATTGGGCAAGTACGAATAATTGCATTTTGGTCTATGTTGAACCACCAATGCAAATTCTTACTATAAGTGAAACCTGGAAGAAGGCTCAGAATCTTACTTTCATAACATGTCAAGCTTATGAACTGATTAATTATAATGTATAATGGTCTGCTTTGGAGTTTGCTGAAGTAAACATGCAAAGATACAAAGATGTCACAATCCTGGAAAATGATAGCTCTCCGACTGCCATGCTTGGCATCATGTGTCAGAAATATAGAGGGCTTGAAAGTATATTATAACCTCAATAGTACACTCTGAGGGCGGAGATATTAAAAAGATGTGAAACATGAGCTTTAAAAACGAATGCAAAGTGGTAAGGGAAAGCTTGTTGCTGCTCCCAAATGTCCATTTTGACCCAAGTGGTCAAAATATTATATGGGCTAATGAGTAATATATTGCATATTTAATGCCTTTTTCTTTTTTACAAAATCTACTATGCACAAATTTTGTTGCAAAGTATAGTAGTCAGTAAATACTGCTTCTGTAACACAGCGTGGCTTTTTGGGCTTGTTGGTACATAGTTTCAATATACTGTAGCGCAGCAAAACACGCTCGTGTTGTTCGTCTCTCGTCTCTTGTGTCCTCGTGTTTTGCTGCGCTACAGTATATTGAAACTATGTACCAACAAGCCCAAAAAGCCACGCTACTGAACTATATTTCTAGTACAACGGGCCCACTTTTTAATGTTGGCCAGAATCCCTGTGCTACAGTTTCACTCAAATAGCGCTCGTGTTGTTCGTCTCTCGTCTCTTGTGTCCTCGTGTTTTGCTGCGCTACAGTATATTGAAATTCTGTAACACATTTGTCAACAGCCATATCGTATATGCTTTAGGTTATATGGGAAGTTGGTTTTATTACTCAATCTCTATGACCAGGATCATTTCTACTGCAGGTAATACAAACAGATGGACATGTCACCACAACTGTGTGGTCCACGGGGTGAATAATTAAATAACAATAAACTGAATTTTTGTGCAGTACTCAACAGCAGTCTCCATGCCCCTCAGCATGGTAGGTAATTTCTGGCAATCCCAGAAGCTGCTGTGTAATTTTGTCACATGACCTGAACTTTACTGGGAATTAGTTTTGAGAAGACATCACCGCCCTGGCGAAAATCTTTCCCAGCCCAAATGGTTTATAGAACAATGTCCAGTTGGTTCCAGTTAGAACCAACCTGGTTCCAGTTGGTTCCAACTGGAACCAAATGGAAATTGTTCCATAAACCAGTTGAGCTGGGAAAGATTTTCACCTGGGCGGGATTACATTAATTTGTACAGTGAAATGTGGGCACATCACACATACTGGGCAGTCTACAACCATGCTTCCATCGTATATATCAGCACGTGAACTCACCTCTGCACTTTGAGTTCACGCACACGTATCCAGTGCCACAGTGATGATCTTCAGTGCATTCAGGGAGTGGAACTGCAAAAGCGATACACAAAAGGACATTTTGTTCAGTGTCTTAAAAACAAACAGGATGCAGAGAGTGATTTTTCTGCAGTAAGCAAGCATTACAGACACTGGTTCAGGTGGTATCGCTCGGCATACTCACTCAGGCTGCAGCGTTCTTTGGCGTTCCCAGTGTAGCCTGGCAAGCATTCGCATGAGGCTTCATGGTAAAGAGCTCGGCATTGGGTGTTGATGCCACAGATGCCTCCAAGGCTGCATGGATCTTGGCAGTGACCATTGATGCAGGCCTTGTCGAATGGGCAGTTGTCATGGTTACGGCAGCCATCTGAAATTTATGCAAGAACAATGTGTAAGTATGAGTGAAAGATAGAAAATAGCACTTGGAGTATCATATACCCTGTCAAACCTTTGCAATACTCTTTTGATACACAGAAGCTAACTTGTCCAATAACACTATTGAAACATATTCACAAACTATGGTGACACTGAACAGAGCTTGCAAAAATAAAAAATGCTTACCAATACACCTGTAGGCTACACAGATTTCTCCATAGCCACATTCCTCGTCCCTTCTGCATGAGCCATCAGGGACTGGAAGAAATATTTGAGACATATTAGTTCTGATGATGGCAGCAATCAATTGAAGAAAGACACTCACAGAGGCCATTTTAAAGGTGCAGCAAGAAAAGGTTGCACACGATTTTGTGGAAATGGCTGCGCACACAGCCAAGTGAGTTTTCAACTTTTTCGTTCCATCACAAGCTTAGGTTTTCACGCAGAGCCCTAAACAAACATCGACTTTGTGAAGTCCTCAGATGTTAAAGCTTACTTCTGATTTAGCCGGACATCAAAGCAAGGGGTAAAAAATCAGTCACATGAGGCAAATTCAGAAGAACACAATGGGCTGCAAATCAATTTATTGTAATATTTCTGCAATTTTGCCACTACGATGGTTGACTACTACACGTGGCCCGTTCTCTTGGTGTAAATGCTAGAATACTAGCTTCACATGTTTCTTGTGCATGCATTATATGCACCTCCTGGCTAAAAAAAAAAGTTGGTTTAGACTATAGCGTTTAGAGCAGGTTATGGGGCCCCATGAATTACTACACAGAAATTTACATAACTGACAAATTGGCCTATGCGGACTGGACTTCTGTGCATGGGTAATTATTACCTTTCTCGCAAGCGATGACGGGGTTGCCGGTGAAGCCATGCTCACAGGAGCAGAGTTCTCTGTGGTTGACAGGGAAGCAGTGGGCATCCCGGCCACAGACAGCACTGCGCAGGCATGGGTTCTGGCACTGGCCATCGATGCACGACAGGTCTGGTGGGCAGTTGTTGTCCGCCCGGCAACCGACTACACGTGACCAAACAAAAAAATTGGTGTCAGCAGTGAGGCATTGACTCACAGGGCATGACAGAATGCCTACAGTATTTTCGAGTTAAATAGGTAAACACTCTAGGCATTTCTACTGCATCGAATTCGAACAGCCTGTGATGGTGGAGTGGTCTGTTATTCTGCGAGTGAATGTATGCATGGATGGTGGCTCTGCAATGGACTATGTTCTACAGTGACTGAATATGTGTATAGATGGTGACTTCTGGAGTGGATTACGTTGTGCTGTGAGGGAATGTGTGCATAGATGGTGACTGCGGGAGTGGCCTATGTTCTATTATAAGCAACTGTGTGCATATAGTAGGGCAGATCTGACCAGTTTTAGGACATTATTACCATATAAGTGACGCTACGGTGGAGCAATTGCCAGCAGAATAAGCAAGGCTAATTCCACCTGTAGCATACAACAACTAAACTCAACTCTCAACTCAACTCAACTCAACTTAAACAGGTAAAATGCTCTTGGTAAAGTAACAACATATTTGACTGCCCATTGAAGCATTATTCATCTGTGCTGCACATATATATAAGTGGCTGATGAACATACATAACACATGTAAACTACATTGTTTTGAAGTTTTTTTTTTTGAACTGCTTCTTCAGGCAGGATACAGCAAACCTGGGCCTTGTTCTCACATGCGAGCATTTGTACCTTAAATTCTTGTTTTTTCATTCATTTTTTTGTTTTATAGAAAGTGGGTGATAATTAATGCTTACATTCTTATGCGACCATGGCCACACTGATGCACTCTTTTTGTATTTGCACGAAGACTACTAATGCATTCGAATAGCTGCAGTTTACTTCTAAAGTTGTAATTGCGGTTCATTTGCTTGCACTTACCTCTGCAGTGTGAGAGTTCGCAAATGCGACCAGAATAGCAGTCGTCATCCCTCGTGCACTCAGGTGGAGGCAACACTGGTGAAGAGAGCACAGGACGCTTGTTAACACACACTGCACTGGCGGAGACTCTGATGACCCAGTTGACAGAAATAAATACATTATGGTTCAGTTGTCTATGATATATATACAGTCGGACCTCGCTATAACAAAACTGTCTATAACGAAATAATAAATATATATAAAGAAGGAATGATGATTCTCTATGGAAGCTTGGCCAACGTGGGCAGTAATGAAAATATGGCTATAACGAAGTAATCGCTGGGCCTCTTAAACTTTGTTATAATGAGATTAAACTGTATCTGTCCCTCAACTAAGTGTTTCAAGCATGTTTCTGTCACATAACTAAGTGCTTCAGGCACGTTCAATAGCTTATCAACCAACCTGCATGAGGAAGTGCCTTAAAATGACATATCGGGTCAGAAACTCCTGTAGCATGACGCCGTTTACATACTTTTTGCTTCTTTACAGCATTGAAGTATATATCTTGGAAACAGAGATAGAGGCCTAAATAGTGCTCACATTAAACGTATCATCATTAGTAACACATACTATGAACATAATGAATATGATATAATGTTGATGCACACTAGATCATATTCATATATATGTAGGAATATATATCTGTACATGGCTCAGTGGATATATCTTAGCCGTTTAGCATGGATTCAAGGTGATGCCTACTTGCAGTGACAGATATGAGAAAGACAAAGAACACTACTCACATTTGACACAGTGGTGCTTTGGGTCTCCCGTGTGGTCAGGCAGGCATGCACAGACCCTGTCATGGTTGATGGCCTTACAAACAGCATTGATGCCACAAGCACCATAGACGCGACATGGATCCTGGCAGACGTTTCGAATGCAAACTTCCAGGAACGGGCAGTTCTCGTTGTTACGACAGCCAGCTGAAACAGATAAAAAGAGGCACAGGGTTGGGAGAAGCCAGCAAGGGCCAGTTTTTGCGGCATGTGCAGAATAGAGCATTTTATTGTTCATAGTATGAAGATTATATTCTTATATGCACAACCAATCGCAATGAAGAGGAGGTATATGCAACTGGCACATTTCTGGGACCCGGATCAAATACTGCACCCTTCAGAAGCGAAAATAATTCAATTTTAGAACTTACGAATGCAATTGCCATGGCTGCAGATGCTTCCAACAGCACAGTCGTTGTCTTGGAAGCAAGGACCTGGTTCTCGAACTGCAAAGCAAAAAAAAATTTTTTTTCCCTCTTTCACCACTTTGAAATGACATGCATGAAACAAACTGTTGGTCCCATTTTGAATACCTGAAAGTGATTTAGGTTTTTGTTCACGCTTCCTCATTTGATAACAAGCAAAAGCACCGATAGCACAGGTGAGCATTTCCGCTCCTTATTTCACAATAAAATATCCCCTATGCCACAAATTGCAGATCTCAGCTAAGTAGAGAAATACCCTTCTTGAGAGGGAAGCATCAAGAGCATACATATTACGTGTCATGTGCAAAAAGAAGACTTCCTGAATGCAGCACTTCGAAGCCGCCGCGGTGGCTCAGCGGTTATGGTGCTCGGCTGCTGACCCAAAAGACGCGGGTTCGATCCCGGCCGCGGCGGCTGGAATTTCTTTGGAGGAGAAATTCTAGAGGCCCGTGTACTGTGCAATGTCAGTGCACGTTAAAGAACCCCAGGTGGTCGAAATTTCCGGAGCCCTCCACTACGGCGTCTCTCATAGCCTTAGTCGCTTTGGGACGTTAAACCCCATAAACTAAACTAAACTAAACTGAATGCAGCACTTTGAACTTTCCTGCATGCATAGGTTGCACAAAACTACACCTTTGATGTTCTTATGCTAAGGTACGGAAGAAAAGGAATAAAAAGGCATGATACTCAAGAAAATATAACAGGCAACAACTCACTTTCTTTGCACTCTATCTGAGCATCGCCCTGGAAGCCTGATGGACATGAACAAAGTGCTCGGTGATTACGTGGCTGGCAGTCTGCATTGACACCACAGATGTTCGGCAAGCTGCAGACGTATTGACACTGGCCGTTGATGCAGGCTTTTTCGTCGGGACAGTTGTTGTCATGACGACAGCCCTCTGAAAGTTGCCAAGCACAGTAATAAGCCACATTGGAGCAGACCATTTGAGCGCACAGACTGGCCACATAAAACAGGTAAGCAGTTTTAGATCCAACTGAACCTTACCATACTAAACGTTCATTCTGGTTTCAGCCACAGCTTATGCCAGCTTCTCGCATGCATTGCTTGAGCTTTAGTTTCTGTTCATCTGTCTAAATACTTTTTATTTCATTCATTTATTTGAATTTGTTCAGTAGTGTATATGATACAAAAAAAAAACTGAAGGAAAAGCTAGAGGCAAATGGGGTGACAAGAGAGATTTTCCTTCATGCATAGCTTAGCTTGCAGAACATCATACAAAACTACAGGAGGAGCATAGCATCACATGCATTTGCATGCTCACAACGCTGGTGCCAGAAGAGGCATGGAAGACTGAACCACTGTGTGAAAAACTCATAGAAGAAAAAATTAATTGTTCACACTCTGATTCTAAAGTAGAAAAAAAAAATAGCAAATGCCACCACATGTAGATATTTGCACACAGGTAATAAGCACTGTCATCCAAATCAATAATGGTGATTGCTGTATTCTGAAAACTCGGTAGTTTGCACATGGAAAGTATGAGTGACACGGAAAGAACACAGTGTCAGTTCTGTTCAGCCTACTTTCCTTGTGTTTGTGCAGTATATGTGAGTGCAGTGTTAACCTAACATTTTTATACTAGTTAGGATTATCTATGCACTTACCACTGCTTCTCCTGGGCTTTCCCACGTTTCCCGTGTCTCACTTATTTTAAACGGGTTCACAAACTAAAACTTCCTGTCATTCTGTTCGGATGAATCTTTTGCAAGCTCTCTACACGATTACACTCAATTAGCGTCCTACTTCACTATAACACAAAGGTTCTAAAAAAATTTGCTGAAAGAAAAAGAAGGAGCATTAAATATACTTGCCTATGCAGCGATTGTTGTCACAGATGAACCCATGCAGACACTCATTGTCCCTTGTGCATTCAGGCTTTGGCTCATCTGAATATTGCAAAAAAAAAAAGGAGCAAAAAGGTTCAGGGAAGTGTATTTCATAAAAGAAAATGTTTTTAAGCCCACTGGTAAATATGTTGGAGTTCACATTTACTGCACCAAGAAAAAAATAGTGGTAATCGTGTACCACAGCAATGCATTTCTTTAAAAGAGCTCATTAAAGTGATTTCTGCCAACATTACAATAATCCCACAAAGCGTAATGCCCTTTTCACTTCCTTCATATTAACATTTTTTTTTATTTTACCACACCAGCAGTTTGAGAAGATCGAGCAATGCGAATCAAACATTATTTTATCAAGAGCTACAAACTGTTAAGACTGCGTGACGGTGTGCAGCTAAACAACCAATTCATGTGATAGAGCCCACCTCTGAAACAAACCACGTTGGGGTTGCCACGGTGAGCCGGAAGGCAGGAGCAGTCGGCATGGTGATTGATCGGACGGCACAGGGCGTTCCGGCCGCAGGCTCCATAGACACCGCACGGGTTCTGACAGATGCCGTTGATGCAGGCTTCGTCGCTAGTGCACCTCTCATCAGTTCTGCAGCCATCTGCAAGGGGTGCACAGAACAGAGCATGATTAAGACAATGTAGCTACACACAAGCAAGTGCACTGTGAGGTGGAAAGGGAGGCACTTTGGAATTAAATAATCAAGACTTGTTAAAGACGCGACTGTTTCTATGATAACACTTACTGATTTTAGTCATGCAGACTTCTTAACCACGTTTTCAGCCTGCTTTAATACACAATTTGTACAGGATGCGCAAATTTTTGACATGTACATTTTTAGTGTCTAAACATTTAACTCCCAGTTTACTTCGTTAAACTGCATGATGCATGTATACTAGCGCAAAAATTGGAGGGGTCATTTACGCTCCACCTTAAGGATCACCCTTGGATCGCCTTGGGTTGCTCTACACTACCTTATTTATTGCTCACAATGCCGACAACGCCGATACCAAATTTTTTGCGTATCGGGGCCTTTAGCCTTTAACGCTATTGCATTAATATATGTGGATCCTTTGCACAGGTTACTTATGATCCCAATGGGCACTGAAACTCCCTTAGACGTCCTGTGGACGTTCAGGACGTCCATGGGACGTCCAAGGGAGTTTAAGTGTCCATTGGGGTGGTTTTACAGACAATGTAAGCGGCAGCTGGCACGATGTGGTTTCTGCCACGTGGGTACGGCTGCCACGAAACTGATTGTCCCCCTTCACCAGGACACCGCAAGGCTTCACCAGGACACATAACGGCTTTTTCACCAGTGACCCACCTAGTGCTAGTTCATTCCATCTACCAACCATGGTAGGTGGCAGCTGCCAGGCGGAGGCTTCATCCCCTGGTATCTAGTGGTAGCGAGGCATCTAGTGCTAGCTCACTAAAATATTAGCTGCACTTACAGACACACTTGTGGCCTTCACAGACGTGGCGAAGAGCGCAGTCGGTGTCAACGTGGCACTCCTTCGGAGGTTCCACTGGAACTGCAAGAAGAGACAAATTGTATTCGGCAAATGGAGCTGGATTTTAAATTGATGGTGCTGCAGCTGCTACTAAACATCCAGCTGTGAAGGACTCGTGGCATGCAACACTGCAAATGCACCTTCAAGGAAACCACATGCAATACCATCTAGGCTGACAGCTTATCCTGTCCACAGAATCGGGCCATGTATACAAGTACGTTTAAACTGTCAGGTTTGGCTGGCTTGAAAAGTAACAGCTTATATAAAACTGTTCTTGAGCATAAAATCAGCAAGCGAGCCTTTTCTATTGCCTGAAAGACTTGATAGAATAGACACTGCCATGTACTTAATGATTAATATGGTTTTACTTTACATACTTACACACAGTGCTGATGTGTTCCTTGTACAGCACAACACATTCTGGCAATTTCAGATTCATAATGCTCACAGCATTTTTAGGAACAACCACTGCCAAATGAGCTAGGTTGTATGATGAAGTGTCCAAATGTAGATTTCCTATAAGTGGTGGATAATCTGACAAGAAGACTGCCAGTTACACTTGCCACTTTCAGTGACACTAGGTTTCTATGTCACTCCACTGGCAAAACTTAACTCTCCCCCTTTCAGTAAATCATTTTTTCAAGTTAATTTTTTTACCTTTGCTGCCACTTCCAACTCTCCTATTGTGTAAACTGTGGTGTGGGCAGGGTACTTTTATTTTTCTTTATTTTTATATTGCCCAATCTAACGTATGTCAATGCAGGCAAGGCACTGTGTTTTTCTTTATTTTTATATTGCCCAATCTAACGTATGTGAATGCAGGCAAGGCACTGTGTTTTTTTTCTAGCCCTCTCTAACGTATGTCACTGCCACTATTAGGTAAGGAAACAATCAGGCCAATCCTCGATGTTACAGACACTGCTAATGAATAGCATATACTGAAAGTAGTGTATACAGGTTACAGTTTTTTGATGTATAAAATGCACATACCTGGCCTGCACTCAATCTTTGGGTCACCAAAGAAGCCCCTCTCACACGAACAAACAGGACGGTGAGCAGCAATGACACAGAGCGCATTGATGCCGCAGGTTCCAGGAACGTGGCAGAGGTTCTCACACTTGCCGTGGTGGCAGGACTCACTGGGAAAGCACTGGTCATCCGAGCGACAGCCGGCTAGAAAATGAGAAATTTGACAAGGTGCTTCAAACTCAGGATGAAACATAGACAAAATTAAGTTTAAAAAAAAAATGCAGTCAACTTCATCTTAGGCAGTAGAGTTGAGAGGCTATGAATGACATACAAAGGGCTAAATAAAGGCTTGAAGGGGTTAAAGATAGGCAGGATAGAGTTTTATGTCACAACCAGAGGTCTTGGCTAAATATGGCTCAGATGTCTGCTTCATCAGCCTAAAATAGAGTGGAACCTTTGACAAGCACTGTAGTTGTAGATTGTTCACGCAGGAACCTGTAAACCCAGTCAGATACATGCCCGCGTAGGTGTAGCACAGAACACAGGTGATTCTAATCCCCAAGAGGCAGACTTACCGACACAGCACGCATCCTCGCAGACCTGTCCGAAGGGGCACTCACTGTCTCGCTTGCAACCTTCTTCCCTCACTGAAATGAGAGGAGTTCAGTTGAAGTAAACTATAAAAACATAATAAGAAACTTTGTGTGAAAGAAATGTCCATCTGAGTTTTTGCTGCTTCATTGTACTGTATGTGTTACCTTATTCGGGCTAGCCGCAAACGAGCACAATTCTGCTTCGAGATAATGCGACTTATCACTGTTTACTGCCTGCCTGCCAGCATTTTTACGTTGCTAACCATCAGTCATGAATTGCGTAAATGAACCCAGTGGCAATACTAGACTATCAAAGAAGGCTCAAAAGCTACCTAGTGAAAAAATGCAGCATGCAGTGTGAGGACATCAAACTATACTTGTCTACTCAGCTGTTATAGGTTTGACTCTTTATTCAGGCCACAGATATTTTTCAAAATGGGCAGTTGTCTTGTAGCTTTTTAAGCTGTCATATGCACACATGGCAAACTCAAATGCTCCAGACATTGCTTGTTCTACTTTTCTTTGCTTTTACACTCTTATGGCCCTTACTTATTACAACAAAAGACAGCATGCTATTGATCTTTTCACCTGTGCTTGTTCCTGCCCCTGTCCTCTCTTCTCACTGATGAGATGGAATACAATGTCTTCTTCATCGACCCCATATAAAGCAAATTATGTCCACTGTATGCTACATGCATCTCCGAACAGTCTCTCATCAGCCCTGCCCTGTGCCAGCCAAATATAGCCATGTTATCCCAGAAAATTTAATCTCATCAACTTAGTTTATTATCTGCTGCCCCATGGCCACATTTTTCCTCCCTTGGAATCTACTATGTTATTCTAATGAACCACCGCTCATCTGTTCCCTTCAAAACACCCAGGCCTCTTTTCTCCTCTTAATTGCAACTAGGATATCTTCAACTTGAGTTTGTTTTCTAATCTTTTCAGTCTCCTGTAAATCTGTTCATCTAAATCTCTTCAGTGGGAATAATTGAAGTGCTTCAGAATCTTTCCCAGCTCAACTGGTTTATGGAAAAATTTCCAACTGGTTCCAGTTGGAACCAACAGGAATCCAGCTGGTTCCAACTGGAACCAACTGGAAATTGTTCCATAAACCATTTGGGCTGGGAAAGATTTTCGCCAGGGGGAGACTCACGTTCAGCACAGTGGACCTTGGGATCTCCTGTCAGTCCTGGTAGGCACAGGCAAACAGGGCGGTGGTTTGCAGCTCGGCAGTCGGTGTTGCTGCCGCAGACACCAGAGAAGCTGCAGGGGTTCTGGCAACGGTTGCGGATGCAAGCCTTGTCATAGGCACAGGCATCATCGGTGCGACAGGCATCAACGCAAGACCCCTTCTCGCAGATGCGGCCGATGGGGCAGTCGCTGTCGTGGTAGCAGAATTCTTGCCGCGCTGAAAGTGCAAAGCAGACCAGAGGTTTTAGGAGGCTCGAAGAGCAATTTGTGCCTTAAGCTACGCAGGAAATGCTGAAAGAGCAAATATACTGACCAAATATTTAGGGGAATCCCCCAAGGTGGAGTAGATTTGTAATAAGGGAGTAATTACTCATTGACGTCCACCCGAGCGCAGCCATACGGCCACAAAGGAAAGCTATACAGCTTTCACAGAAACTTCGTAGTTAAAGAAAAACTTTAACTACGAAGTTTCTTTAACTACGAACTCTTTAACTACGAAGTTTCTGTGAAAGCTGTATAGCTTTCCTTTGTGGCCGTATGGCTGCGCTCGGGTGGACGTTAATGAGTAATTACTCCCTTATTAGCAAATATACTTCAAACGTTCTTTAACCGTCGGTCAATGGCATAAGAATAAGTAAGAAGCCAGCGTATAACATAGCACAGTCATTTTAGACCGCACGTCATTTTTCTTGTTGTGAAGACAAAAATTACAGCAATCTAAAGAATTTGGACCACAACTGCAGCATGCATACTAAGCATTAACAAAAATTTTTTTGCAGTGCAGGGTGTGAGATGTTGCATTGAAATGCAGTGAAGCGACACAAATCCAACTTCTCACGAAGTTGGATTTGTGAAAACGCTAATGCTAATTAGCTAATGAAAATAACTGCACTCACTGATACGCTAATTATACTGAAAGGATGAAGGGCTTAAAGAAAAAAAAAGTGTACACTTACACACAGCACACTCAATGTTGGGGTCACCACTGAGTCCCGTTGGGCAGGCACAGACTGGTTTGTGGCTAACTGGTAGGCACTTGGCGTTCTTACCGCAGATGCCTGGAGTGCACGGGTCTCGGCACTGACGGTTAATGCAGGCCTGGTCGAAGGGACAGTTGTCATCACTACGGCATCCCTCTGTTCGGCAAGGGAAAAAGAGAATGGTGTTCAACTGCTGTGGAGGATGACTGTACCAACCAAAATTTTGCTTCAGAGTGCTAGGTCTTAAAGGTAAAAGTAATGGTAAAGTGGGCAGCTAAGAGGACATGTGAGAGATCCACGGCAGTTTTGCAAAAAAAAAGATATGTTTACACTGGCTTCTGGTTCCCCAGTAATTGGGGCTTCAAGAATCTATAAAACGAAACTTGGTACAACAAAGTCATTATGTGCTAATCTGTGCGAGTATGTCATGCTTAGGATGTTCTAATCTAGATAACACACACTTCTGCTAAAAAAAGCCCAAGTAATCACTTGAACCAAACAGAGGAACTGCATCCCACTGCATTTAGCCCTTATCAGTGCGAGGACAAGATGCTGGCACAGGCATGTCTTCATTCAGTCATGGCTGAGCCAACAAAATCAGCCGATTTATCAGCATCTTTAGCAACTCCTCAGAAAGCTACACCTCGTCCAATGGATGCAGTAATAACCATATGGGCAGTTCACCTTGCTCCCAGTAGTGCTCCATCCGAAATTTTGCACTCACCAACACAGTAGTGTGCTTCACAAATCCTTCCAACATAGCAGTCCCGGTCGTGTATGCATTCTGGTGGAGGCCTGATTTCAACTGAAAAATACGAGTGGTGCAAGACAAGTAAAGGTTACTTTAGTGTTGAGCAAAAACAATGGGAGGCACATACTGAAGACGAGCATGTATAGCCCCAAAACTCACTCTTGCTGCAGAAGTCATAGGGGTTGCCCTCGTAGCCAGGTTTGCAGGTGCAGTGTGGTCGGTGGACTACCGGACGACAATAAGTGTGCCGGCCACATGAGTTTTGAATGATGCACGGGTTGACACACTGTGTGTTCACGCAAGCCTTGTCAAATGTGCAGTCAGAGTCGCTGCGGCATCCAACTAAGGGAGAAGGGGACGAGGGGTGGGAAGATGCCGTCACGTCACAAGCATTCAATGCCGTGTACCACCACATAACTGTGTGCTATTACCTTGCCTTAAAGGTGCACTGAAGAGGAATCTGAACTCGCCTTTTTGCCGCGGGAACTCGATCTACACGTTCCGAGCATTCTTAGAAACTTCGACTTATTGCCCTGTGTGGCCGATTTTTCTAATTAAATCGAATTAACGTCCGGCTCCCGCCTTTATTTTTTAATTCTCCCTCTACGGTGGGCGGAGTCGACCAACGCGTGGAGTGCCTTTCAGCGAGCTCTGTGGAGGCTTTGCTTTCGCTTTATGTTGTTTTTTAGGCTTCCATGAATAAATAGTTTCATTCACAGATAATATAGCCGCAAAATAAGCCTGCAGAAATAAAAATACTCGCGGACTATTTGCTTCTGCGGATTACTACGCATTACTCCGCCGATGGCAGAGCGGCAAGCCGCCACGGGACTGGGTGAAAGGCACTCCGCGCGTTGGTTGACTCCGCCCACCGTACGAGGGAGAATTAAAAAAAAAAAGGCGGGAGCCGGACATTAATTCGATTTAATTAGGGAAGCCGGCCACACAGGTCAATAAATCGAAGTTTCTAAGAATGCTTAGAACGTGTAGATTGAGTTCCCGCGGCAAAGAGACGAGTTCAGATTCCTCTTCAGTGCACCTTTAAGGGGGGACACTGGTCTTTAAAAGAAAATTTTATTAATCAAGATATAGTAATGAAAATTTCAGGCCACATGTATTTTTGTGTGCTGATTTTAGATATGTCATTTAATTTCGTGTAAAACAATTCCTTGAGCACTTGTGCAATTTTTATGCAAGTCTTTTGGAGAGAGCATATAAGAAAATTTGCTGCAGGAAACTCGCTGAAATGCATGCCATTGGGCTCTCTTGACACCAAGGAATGCAATAAGTGTAAAATTATTATCCTGGCTATCATAGAACTTGAGTTATAGGGTACTGAAGCTGCCACTTCAGAAACAGGAATACACACTTTTCTTCTCATTTCTGAAGCGACAACTTCAAAACTCTATAACCCAAGTTCTATGATAGCCAGGATGATAATTTTACCCTTATTGCATTCCTTGGTGTCAAGAGAACCCAATGGCATACATTTCAGCAAGTTTCCTGCAGCAAAGTTTCTGCAAAACTTTTCCCAAAATACTTGCATAAAAATTGCACAAGTGCTCAAGGAATTGTTTTACATGAAACTAAATGACATATCTAGAATCAGCGCACAAAACTACATGTGGCCTGGAAATTTCATAACTGTGACTTCATTAAAAAAAAATTTTTTTTCCAAGACCAGGGTCCCCCCTTAAGGACACAAAATTATACATGTTTGTGTATCTTAGGAAAGGAGAGGGACTCACCAACACACTTTCGCCTTTCACAAATTTCTCCAGGGTTGCAAGAAGAATCGGAAGAACATCCATCCACTGGAAGGCAAATTCATTTAGTTTCAAAAGATGATATATATGACGCAGGCACATTTGACCATAACAGCCATGTTAAGACTTTTTTGCTGGACCACTCAGCTTTCCACAGTGCACAAATGCTTACAGAGCATTAAAAAAATTAAGCAAGTTTCTCATAAGTTGGCCGCAAAGCAAACTTCATAGTTTTATACTAGTGAGATCAAAGCTACATTACAAACAAAGTTCATAAATACTATTTTGCAACTCTGAGCTGTCTACTATAAAGTTTTATTTGCGACAAATTGTTTAAGTACTGTCTTCCATAAGCGTGGTGATGCTAGACTCAAGCTTTCCATACACGAATGAACTAATTCTGCAAAATGAACTGAAATTCACGGCTGCAGCTTGTCCAGTTAGCAAAGAGGCACATTCAAAAACTCAATAATTTTTCTACAAGTACAGCCTTTTCCTTCTATTAAGTTGCATGCGTGTATAATATTAAAATAAGGTACTGCAATGTGGTATCTTCTTCGATTTCACATCTTACTTAGTCCAGATCGAAGAACAATTGGTTCCAGTTGGTCCCAACTGGGAACTGTTCCATAAACCAGTTAGGACCAGTTAGAACCTGTGTTCCTGCTGTAAAGATGCCAGAATGTAAAACTACACTGCTGTACATGGCAATAGGTGGCAACAGTGAGCTGCAGTACCCGAGTTCGAATCGGACTGCTGCAGACGCGTTTTGATGGGGGCAAAACGCAAAAGGCGCCCATGTGCTGCGCGAAGTCAGTTCATGTTAAAGATCCGGAGGGGGTCGAAATTATTTCGGAGACCTCCACTACTATGGCACCTCTTTCTTCCTTTCTTCTTTCACTCCCTCCTTTATCCCTTCCCTTATGGGGTGCGGAAGTCCACCGAGATATGTGAGACAGTTAGTTCCTTTCCTCAAAACAAATGTTCATTTTCAAAGCAGGGCTCAATTCAGAGATAAGCTAGTGCATTCCACTCCACTCACAGATGCAGATGCTGTTGCGGCAGATGTATCCGTCAGCACAGGGCTCCTCGATGCTGCACTCAACCTGTTCCGGGTACTTAGGGGGTGGCGGCACAGTGCAGTGGACTCTGGGGTCGCCCACCTTATCCCTGGGGCACGTGCATGTGGCTCGGTGGTTCTGTGGCCGACAGAGGGCGTTGACACCGCAGATTCCCCGCTGATAACAAGGGTTGCGGCAGGCACCCTCCAAGCAGGCCTTGTCGTACGGGCAGTGTTCGTCAATGCGACACCCAACTGGAAAAACGAGGTGAGAAGGCAGCAGATGTCATCTGGGCTCGCAAGCAGCCTGGCAGACACCAATGTGCACTAAAACTTCCTTGGATGTCCTGAGGACGTTTTGGACGTCTGTGGGACGTCCAAGGGAGTTTTGATGACCATTGGTACAAGTGTACAAAAACCACATTTTTACATCAAGCAGCTAAATTGAAAAAAAAAAAAAAGTTATGAGGTACAAAAATCTCAGGCCTGACAAGGCTTGCTGGTAGCACCAGGAATTGCTGCCGAGTATACCACATTAAAACTGACGGCAACAAACAGCTAAATGAAAGATCCTTCCGCCAGTCTATCTGCTCTGTTCATTGGTGTCAAGTAGCTTTAAATTTGGCATCAGTGAAAGTGACCTGATGAATTTTTTCCCAACTCAAAAAGCAGACTCTCGCCAAACATTAAATCACAGAATCCAGGCATTTTGGGAATCCACTCAATACCTTTTACACAGATAAACATCATGACTGAGCTTGACATATGAAACAGAACTGCTGTACAGTGACATCTCAATAAGGGTACATTCAGTTCATTTCTCAGGTATGACTTTTGCTAAATAACAAGCCAATTAATAACTTTAATAAAAGAACCTTAAGAAAGGAAATGTAGCTACAGAAATTTTCATTAGTAATTCATATTGCTGCTTTAAGAATTCAATCTTTCAACTAAATCACGTAAAAAGTGTTCTGTGGATATTTAATGAGAAGACATTAAAAGAAGTTTAATTTGATGCTGCAGTGCGGCAGCATTAATATAAGACAAGCAGAATCCCTATGTCATCAAGAAAACAAAAAAAAAGCCAAATAAGTCAACTTAGGTGATGCCGTAATGCATAAGTGCTGCCATTTTGCATGCTTGTACGCTTAAGGCCAGTATTTAAAAAAAAAATAAAACGATGACAAGCTTCTGAACAACTGCATAGAAAAACTGAGTATATATGCATTTACAATCTGTATGACACGAATAAGAATATGATTTCTCACCAATGCAACGGTTGCTGATGCAAATCTTTTCAAGTCCACAATCCTTGTCCGTGTGGCATTCAACCGACACTGTGGAATGATGCAGGAAGACACAAAAAAGACATTTTGCGTTTTCAGCTCCTTGGATCCTTCTGGAAGTTATTAGCACTGTAATCTTGACATACAGAGAAAAATTATACTATACTTGTTAAAATAAACTAAGCCAATCTCACTGAACTGTGCCTATCTTAGATGTGGCACAATTGGCAATGAAACAAGCAGGCAAGTACACTGACCTTCCTTGCAGTGAACCTTGGCGTCGCCCTCAAAGTTTGGTGGACAGCGGCACTCAGCAGAGTGGCTAATGGCCTGGCAGTGTGCATTGACGCCGCAGACGCCCGGTCTGCAAGGGTCCTGGCAGAATTTGTCTCGGCACTCCAAGAAGAAATCGCAGTCGCTGTGCGTTCGACACCCGGCTGAGGATGGAGAAAAAAGTGGCAAACTTCAGAACAAAGCGGTATGGCAACACCACGAATCAGCGAGCTGAAGCCCTTGCATTCTAAACTAGACGGGTAACACCATCAACTCGCTAGAATCCTGAAATTGCCAATTCTACCGTAGTATGCCACTGTTTGGCGCTCAATGCATGCAGCATGGAAAAAATTTTACACACATGGAGCCATTTATACTGTTTTGTGGGTCATTGCTATTCCTCAGAAACATTGCTTGTTATCATCCTGATTTTCCACACAGCGGGAGCACGTATAACAAGCAGGAGATGATTTATCACAACAGTTCGTCAAAAATCAATACTCTATACACACATCTTACATATGCTCATAAAAAGCTGAAGGGCAGTCAAGGTGAGTTCAAAGGTTTTCATGCTCGACCAAATCACGTATGTTCGCTTGACGTATATTCAAATTGATAAAGAAGGAGCTGTTTGGAATATTGAGGTGAACAAGTCTCACCGACACATCTTGTGTTGTCACAGATTTCACCCCGGTTGCAGTCGTTGTCAGATGCACAGAAGTCGGAGGCTGTAAGGGTCGCATTAGAGTTAGGACACGGTGTTGTCAGTTTGTTTGATAAGTGACGTGATACTACAAGTGTGCAGCATTTCCTAGGAAACTCAAGCAAGCAGTTTCAAACTCACGAGAGCATTGGCCCCGAAGACAGATGAGACCAGGCAGGCAGTCTTCATTCACACGGCAGCCTTGGCCTGAAAAGAAGAGTGAACACTCAGCACTGAATGTAAAAGCACCATTGGTGCTGACATTTTTACTTTTTATAATAAAATCATGCACCAGGTTACAGCAGCATGATCAAACATAGTGCTATAAACTAACTTTTAACCTGTCAATGCTTATGCTTGTTCATTTCACATATACAATTAATGTTCAAAACACAGTGTCATCAATTGGTGCAAAGTTCTCTAAAAAAAAGTGAAAAGAAAGATTCAAATTTAAAAAATGCCTTCAGTTACACAAGCAAAATGAGAAAGGTAAGAAAGCTGCAAATGAGTATTCAACAAAGTTAAAGCCTGTAGCAGTGCTGTCACTATTTTCTCTAAAAACATAAGAACAAACATAAAGTGTTTCTTAACAAGTAAGTGTGTGACAGTTTTGTTTTACACAGTACAGGACACCTAGCATGTGGTAAACACATCCTCATTTCTGTGCAGGACATTACAAAGTGCTGCAATGCTGATTTTTAAATACACAGCAGCTGCCTGGCGAAAATCTTTCCCAGCCCAAATGGTTTATGGAACAATTTCCAGTTGGTTCCAGTTGGAACCAACTGGGTTCCAGTTGGTCCCAACTGGAACCAGCTGGGAATTGTTCCATAAACCAGTTGAGCTGGGAAAGATTTTCACCTGCTCATGCAGCTATCATTGATTATGTACTAACCACATTGCATGGCGATAATTACCTAGTGCAATAATATAGTGTTGGCTACTAATACTAGGCTGCAAATGCAGGGCACATTCCAAAACCAGCACACTCGCTTACTTTTCTTGCATTCGAATTGAGGGTTTCCATTGAAGCCCGCTGGGCAGAAGCAGTGAGGACGGTGGTGTTCGGGAGTGCAGTCAGCATGGATGCCGCAAGCTCCCCGGATGCTGCATGGATTCTGGCACTGACCCTGATAGCAGCCCTGGTTGATGGGGCAGTTGTGGTCACCACGACAACCATCTGCAAAAGAAAGGAAACAATGAAACGTTCCAAATGTCCATTTTTATAAAAAACAGACTTACAGAGGCATGCACATGCATACGTCGAACACAGAAAGCTGTGGTATCCATTATATATGCTAGACTTTAAAAGGGTGCACTTAAATGTTGTTCAAGAAATTTTTATTCATCATCTTGTTGGCTGACAAACAGATCACTGCATCTGTTTGTATACTGCAATTAAAATTTGGCTGAAAAAAGAAGTGTGACCATTATATTTCTGCCTTTTTTACAACATCATCAACTACATTGTTAATCTACATGAGTTACTAAATGCAAGAAGAAAGATGAAGAAATTATCTAAAAAAATTAAGTTGCAAGGTTAGATTCTCTCAAATGCTGTAAGTGTTCCAACATGGAAATACTTTGTATTTGCTATGCAACAGCTTTTCCAAACCGACAGTCTTCACTGCAAGAATAGATTTTTTTTTTATTATAGCCTGTGGAAAAGAAAAAAAAGAAAAGACTTCGCTTTGACTAATACAGCATTTTTAGCCAAATTTCTCAGTTTGTAAAGCTCACAGATGAACATAAAGAAAGAGCAAATTGCTTTACTTACCAAAGCACCGGTGTGACTCGCAAACTTTTCCAAGGGCACATTCATTGTCAGTGGTGCATTCCACTTTGGCTGAAGGAGAATTGAGAAAGGAGCTTGAGTAAGAACTAAGGAGTAGAATATGACAAATAATGCACCTATTTATGCATATAACTGCACTTTTGAAAGATATGTGCTGTCTGTACTTGGGGTCCCAAAATGAGGCATAATTTTTCATAACAACAATTGGGTAGAGGTTGGGCTGCATTTTTGTTGCATTAACATTGTTCTTTAACAATAATATTCACAGAATGCACAGTGCCCACAAGCAAGTTTTTTGCTCGCACAATGAGAAGAAATTACAAAACAAGATGGCATTCTGACATGATTTCCTAGCTTGTTGTTTCTCATGTCTAAAGATTTTTTTTATGTCAAGAATAATTAAAATAAATCTTCAATCGTGCTGAATATGATGGGCCTTTGCATGTAAAACCATTAAGTTCCTTCGAAATTTCCATTTTTATTCATAATTGGAGTGAGGTCAGCTAGTATAGCTCTTACTCATCTTAATTGTATAGAGCTAGCAAAATGTCAGATAGAGAACTAATAAGTCAGTATGAATTTCAAAGGGTGTGCTTGCTACTAGGAAGGTGCTTTGTCAGATGCAACGGGTTACTGAACAAAAGAATAGTAGATTATTCACTTTTCCAAATGATCCACAGCTGGTCATGAGGTCGCATAACTTTTTCGTTTGTGGTAAATGTTACATCTCAGAGGTCAGCATCATGTGAGGCTTGCATTTGCAAAAAAAACTCTTGGGCCGTACCATTCTTCGCTGAAATGTTAATGTTTACAATGTGCGCTGACCTTCAAGCTGCCTTAGTAAATGCAAGTTTGAATGTCGGAAACAAGCTCATGACGATTTCTACAACACTATCTTGCTGCGTCAAGATTCTGGAGCACAAATTGAGTTTCTTCGCAAAATGAACAGCTGTCCTTACAGTGCACCGAGAGTCTGCAAAAATAAAAATGCAAGCACTTACTTATGCAGCGCCCATTATCGCACGTCCTCTCAGGACCGCAGTCGTGTTCCCGGCTGCAGATGTCAGGGTCTAGAATAACAAAAAGATTTTCATTGTATATAAAAGAAAACATGACCTAACTATGCTATGAAATAAAAAGCAAGGCAGTGTGTAAACAAGTGCCTGTGCATGCATGCACTAACCGGTCAAGCATTCGGTGTACGGGTCGCCCAAAGTCTGTGGCGGGCATGTGCACGTGAGACGGTGGTTGAGTGTCTTGCAGAGTGCATTCAGGCCGCAGGCACCGACAAACTGGCAAGGGTTCTGGCACTGGCGGCTGATGCATGTCTTGTCATCAGGACAGCTGACATCTGACCGGCAGCCCTCTGCAGGTAAATGAGCAAGGTGAGACATCCTAGTCTGACATAAGCACTAGTTAGATTCGGCATCTTTCATTATGCTAACATGAACTTCTGATCGATATAACGTTTGCACACTTTGCACAGGCCGACGCAGTGGCTCAGTGGTTACGGTGCTCAGCTGCTGACCCGAAAGATGCGGGTTCAATACCGGCTGCGGCGGTCAAATTTCGATAGAGGCGAAATTCTAGAGGCCCGTGTACTGTGCGATGTCAGTGCACATTAAAGAAACCCAGGTGGTCGAAATTACCGGAGCCCTTCACTACGGCGTCCCTTATAGCCTGAGTCACTTTGGGACGTTAAACCCTCGTAAACCAAACCAAACTTTCCATGGATGTCACAAGTTACACTAAGATCATACGAGGCAATTTCGATTCGCAAGACAACCCATGTGAAAAATATCTGTTTTTGCTCATGCAACGGCATGAACCGTTACATGATGAAAGCATTTATTAGACGACAAAAGCAGTACAGATTGAGCATTGCTCATTTCAGGTGGAACCCTACAGCCCAACTGTACAGAGCTCTGTGGAGTGTAATAGTACTGCTATGTGCTCTATGCCGTATGTAAAATACCAGGATGAGATTGAAGTGGCCATTTTTATTAGCCCTGTCGAAGCGGGAAAGCATAAATCTTCATTTACCAGGAAAATTTCGCTCACAGTTTCCTGCCACAGGCAAAAGCAATATTGCAGAGCAGTACATATCATCAATCAGAGTATAGTACAACTTCAGTGCAGTGCATGCTGTGAGTCCACTGTGACTGACAGCACATGTACTAAACTTCTATTATCAGCTAATTATGCTTGTGCAACTAACGTAGGCAGAAAATTAATGCTAGCACTCACCAATGCATCTGTAGTTCTGGCAGATCTTTCCAACTCCACAGTCGGAGTCTATCACACACTCCACCTTGGTGCACTCCACGTGGGGGTCACCCGTGTAGCCCGAGCGGCAGGTGCAGTATGCGCGGTGGTTCACTGGCTGGCACTGGGCATTGGGTCCACATGCTGTGGGGCTCGCACATGGGTCTGCAGAGCACAAAAGGCATTTTTAAGAAAGTGCAACTTGTCTTTGCATGAATGGAGGGTATCTTACATGCATCATCTGAGCTTGTACTAGACAGCCTTCAGGTAGGCCTGCCATTCAGTTACGAAATACTTTTGAAATATTGCAAAAATTTTGAAATGAAATACCTTTGAAACAACGAAATTTCAAGTGAGTAGCCAGTACATAGGTTATGTAGATCAACCTCACCTAGGAAAGGATTTTACCTTTTTGTAACATAATGTTGGCTGGCGTTGTATGTTCCTGCAATGACACTTCATGCAGTATGACCCACTGTATTGACCAATTGGTTAGTTAAAACAACCAATGATGGCTCAAATGCTAAGCATAACATGCAATAAGAAAACAAAAATTCAGGGGGGCACTTTGTGGACCTAAAGTGCGGTGAGGTGAAAGCCTTAAGCGCGATGTTGCTGCTTGTGTCACTGATGCGTTGTTAAGATGTTAGCTTCGCCTCTAAGAGTGCAACGTGACAACGTCTTTCAACACTGCCAGGCAATCCATAGAATGCCATCGCCGGTTCCTTGCTCATCGGTAAATTGGTTTTTGAGGGAAGGAAATGTGAGGAAGTGACGCGCCTTTGTTCATTCCAAACCATCGAGCTGGCATGGCGGAGTGGTTAGCATGCTTGTCTCGCACTCTGGAGACCGGGTTCGATTCGCAAACTCGACCTATTTCCTACTCGGTTTTATTTATTTATCTGGCCTGACTAGAACGGGTAATTAGGCTAATTGGGTAATTAAGCAATTAACTAAACTCAGTCCCACTTACTTGGAGCATCACTATGCGATCCCTTTAATTGGTTGCATGGTTACTAGCCAAAGTACAATTGGCCCCGTTTGAAATTCCCGCAGTGTGACGTCACGACCGTTTCGACCAATTGAAAAGCGTGACATTTCTGTCGACAACTCCTGATTACAACGATGAGGCATTAAAGGCTTTCGCCTTAATATTAAACCTTAACAAACTGCAAAAAAATTTTTTTTTTGCCAAGTATCTAGTTAGTGGCTTACTGTTATACTCTTACTGCTATCAGCATGTCTTAAGCCTTTGCAATGCCACTGAATAGTTTTAACTGTAATATACCACCAAAGGTAAACGAGCAAAACAGTTACATTTTGTAACCGTCAAGGCACTGAACAGTCACTCACTTATGCACTGGCGATTGATGCAAGTGTCTGTTGTTGGACAGTCAAGATCCGACCGGCAACCAGCTGTTCAAGAAAAAGAGAACAAATAGTTGAGCACAAACGACATGCTGAAATTTCACATTGCAATACGGAATGCAAAATAAATCACACATGGAAGCACTCACGAAGGCACAGTCCTCTTTCACAAATGTGGTTTCGTGGACACAAGGCATCGGTAGTGCAGATTACTAAAATTGCGAAATGAGAGAAAGAAATTCAAAACAGGCCAACATTGCTGCAACAGCGAAATGCACATAACTAGCATTGCTACTCACAGCTGCACCTCTCTTCTACACAGCGCTCGTTGTTGAAGCACTCATTGTCACTACTGCACGCAACTGGAGATTAAAAGAAACGGAAACCAACAGAGTGAAGCATTTCGACTTTTAAACAGACGCGAATGTCTGACATGACAATTTATCACCCTGCAGATGACCTCACCTCTACAAATCGTGGCTTCACAGTACCCTCCGAGTCCACACTCGTCATTGCTGTGGCAGTCCTTCGATTCTGAAAAATTATGTAAGCAAAGTATTGACGCCGGCCCATTCACATGCTTGTGCAACTAAGAAACACCTCATGAGGGGAAAAAAAAAAGAGAAATATGCTGAATCCATGCTCTTCTGTTGAAACGTGCCCCCACCCCCCCTCTCCCCTTCCAAAAAAAGAGTAAATTTGAATCTGCTAACCTCTGACACATTCGAGATGTGCATCTCCAACAAGGCCAGGCGGGCAGGCACAAATCTCTTGGTGACTGCTGACTGAACACAAGGCATTCGTTCCACACGCTGTGGGGGCCTCACAGGGATCTGGAACAGAACAGAATGCCATGAATGCACCAGGAAGAAAAATGTATGGGACAGCAAAATAAAACGAGACATATATTAAGCACAAACATCTTGGTAAACTGTAGACACCTATGGTGTAAACATTACAGTATGAAATATGTAAGACGGTAAGCAATTTTAAACAGTATAAGAAAGAATATAAAAGGAACAAAACCAGGAATTAGACCAGAGGACAGGAGCACAGTAAAACCTCAACAAAACAATGTCACTCTATTAAAGTTTATTTCTTTACAAGTACTTACTGATGCAATGGTTCTTGATACAAGAATGGTCAGTGGGACAATCAGTATCGGCACGGCAGCCAACTGCGCAACAAGCCAGTGAAATGAAAAGACAGGTCAGTTATCCTTGGTACATAGTATTTAGAATGCGTGTAACACACTTAAGGAGCATGGTGCCTGAAGGACAACGAAACTGAGTTCACAAAACGCACCTTTGCAGAAGTTGTGCTCGCAGATTTCCCAGTCAAAGCACTCACGATCACGATGGCACTGAACATGGCATCGATTTTCGACACATCTCTCATTCAAGGCACAGTCCTGGTTGCTGCTGCAGGACACTGAAATTTAATAACAACATGTAGACTTATATTCTTGACTGCACTACCAAACTGAGAGCAGTCTATCTTTTAAACACTGCTTTTTCAGCATCATTAATTAACTATGCCAGAAATACCTAATGAACAAGTTCATAGATTGTCATGTCACAAAGACATTGTTTAGTAATAACTGCCCAGTGGACATTAAACTCCTATGGACATCCCGTGGACATTCAGGACGTCCACAGGACGTCCAAGGTTGTTTTGGTGCCCGTTGGCTGTAAATGAGAAAGGAACAAAAAGGGACAAGCTACATGAACTAAACTTCTCATTGATGGAGCTCTTAACCCTTTGAGGGTCGAATTATTTTGAAGAAAACTTTCCCATGTGGTCAAATTACTTTAATGCAGATCTTGAATCTACAAAATGTATATAATCGAGAATAAATAGTAAAAAAAAATTAGCAACATTACTTTGGTGACAGCATCACTCACAACTGGAAAATGTTCAATAGAATAGAATAGCAACGGTGATAAACAAGCTAAGAGCAGCACCAATAAAGATAGAAATCAACTTTCACCGCCTCTGCAAAACAGTGCCCACAAATAGAAAACACGTTTCGCTCGACTCCGTTGCGATCCCGCGGCGGAATCGAAACCGCGTAGGCACGTTGCCACAGAGGACGAGAATACGTCGCGAGCAACGGTGATAAGCAAGCTAAGAGCAGCGCCAATAAAGATAGAAATCAACTTCGGCAGCCCCTGCAAGATAGTGCTGAGAAAAAGAAAACTCAAATTTCGCGCGACTCCGTTGCGATCACGCGGCGAAACCAAAACTACAAAAGGGGTGTTGCCGCAGTCTGTGCCGCCGCGCTAAAGCTAGACATAAGTTCTGCTTATCTCCGTAAGAAGGCAGCACAAAATTCAAACACTTCTTGTAAGTCCTAAGAGGTGGCAGCACCCCCCAGTGAGCACGCATTCTTCTTTTGGCGCAAAATTTCAAACGGAAGGTCGAAACCGTACCCGTACGGCAAAGACCTTGCGGGACAGAAAACCACCGCCGTACATATACGGCAAAAACCTTCAAAGGGTTAAAGGTCCAATACAGTGCTGAGACTAAGGCTACGGTTTACCAATGCATGGACACACAGCTGAATAACTCAAAATGAGATTGGATTAAAGCACCTACATTTTATCAAAGTTAAAGGTAAATGCTTCCGGCATCCCACTTATGCAAGAAGCATGGATGAATGGCGGAAAGATGAAAATGTGCCTCACCTCTGCAGTATCCCAAGTAACAAATGTGTCCCGGAGTACACTCCTGGTTGTGTGTGCAACGAACTGGTTTCCGCACACAAGCCACATTGGCGTGAGGGCGGCCAATGAATGTAGCGGGACACGAGCACACGACACGGTGGTTGACCACTTTGCACTCCGCATTGGGTCCACATGTGGCGCTGCCTTCACATGGGTCTGCAGGTTTAGAATTTGTAAGAAAAAGGTTGAGGGGGAAAAGAAAATGTTACGAACTAAATACATTTCACATGTGTATTTACATAAATGTGAAGCGTGGGTGCTGAACTAAGCACTTAAGATGAGGCCAAAGGCCGAAAACTCCAAACTAAGTGTTTTCTCCCAAGTACAGCAAGCATTTTGAACTTAAAAAACATAGTTTTCTACGACAACAATGTGTACAAAAAGAAAAAAGACATAGAAAAAAATCTCAATTTACATGCAAGCTTACCCATGTGCATGTAATGGTGAATACCCGTAAATATAATGAAAATATCTTCAGCAACTGAGAAAATACCAAGCACAGTTATTCGCGAACTTATCAGACAGGTGCAGTTTGGTCCCCCTGCTCTTGGTGTGGATTTCCCCCAAGACAAATTTATGATAGTTGTCAGTCTGGAAAGCTAAGTCTTTTAAATACAAGACAGGATTCAGAATGTACAATGGAGAAATGACTTAACTCGGAAGAAGGTTGGCACTGAGTGACTTACCTCTGCACTGGTTGCTAACACAGGCAAGGTGGTCTAGACACTGCTCATTAGTGCGACATCCAACTAGAAAAAAAAAGAGTAAAAATTAAATGTTTGAGACACTGACCACGTTTGACAAGAACAAAAATGTGAAAGCATATAACAAATAACAAAAACAAACTTGCAAAAGAAGCTGTGATACACAAACAGGGGAAACAGAAAATTAAACAAAATGCTTACTCTGACATCTGTTCGAAATGCACACTTCTCCTTCTTGACATTCGTTGTCTGAACGGCACAAGGCTGGAACGATGACAAACAGACAAATAATAGATCAGAACTCAGGCTTCTATCTAATCAGAGTTCAGAAAAGATCGGCAAGACAACAGCTCATCTCACACTGACAAAAGGCTGCACATATTTTATGAACCAAGGTGAAGGTTGGTTCAGCGTACAAAACAATCTTCACGTAAAATTTTAAGTGAGTCACAGCAAACTAAAAGGTTGCATAAGATATTTCCTTACCATAGCAGTTCTCATTGAAGCAGCGCTCTCCGTAAGCACAATCACCATCAGAGGAGCACTCCACTGCAATTTGGAGTGAAAAAAAAAAAATTGAGAGCGTCCAAAATTCAATTTTCTTGGAACAAAGTTAGGCAGGTTGTGTAAAGTAGATACACAATGTTATGACAAAACTCACCTCTACACCTTGTTTCAACACAAGCATAGTTGTATCCACCGCAGTCGCTTGTAGTCCGACATGACGTTGATACTGGAGCATCAAGAAAAGCAGACAGTCAGAACTCGAGGTAACATGGCCATGCAGCTTCCATAACTACATTCCTGTCATGCCTGCTATGATGTGATCATGCACAAAAGTTATCACCAGTTCATGTACACTGAATGGTAAGTCTTGCGCATGGAATCGTGCACTTCTTTATTTAAGCTTTTTACCACTGAACACGTCGGTTTCCATATGATTTCTCACAGGAAATCTCAACAGACATGCAGGAACAATTCCTATGCCACACAGAGTACATACCAGCTAACATCCTGAAAAGCTGCTTGCAAATGGCGCAATATACATATTTCAGCTGTCTGTGTAGTTCCACATCTAGTTCTTATTATCCATGCAATGTGATGTAGATACTACATCTACACATACACATTTGGATCATGCTGGCATGTATAGTGGATGCACGTGGTCTGCTTGGCCATAACATGCCAGCAAAAACACTTACTAGTTTTTTTACACACAGCACATCTACAGAGACAAGAAGTTTGTCCCTACCTCGCTGGCAGGAGATGTGTGGGTTTCCGGTGAATTTGTTCGGGCAGAGACACTCAGTCCTGTGGTTGATCACCTGGCACTCGGCGTTGGTGCCGCAAGCTGTAGGGCTGTCACATGGATCTGGAAGTTAACGAGACAGTGTTAAAAGGCACAACTTGAACTGTCACTTCAAGCACACAGTCATCACAACATACAAGACCTCAGGGTAATAAAAAGCCCTAGAGCTGTTGAGCTTGACCATATAGGCTAAGAAATTAGACAAGCTCCATGACTTGAACATAGATATAAACATGGACTAGGAGAGGTACTGCATAACACTTACTCTTGCAGCTGTTCAAGACACAAGCTTCATTGTAGCGGCAATCTTCATCTTTCCGGCAGCCAACTGAAAATAGCATTTTTTAGACGCATTATAAAGCCAGCACTTTTTTTAGAAATATGTCATCTGCTGATGACAAGCAATAGTTATTTGAAAAAGAAAAAAAAATGTGAAGACAAAGTCTAAAATATTTTACCAATGCAATTTCGGTCCAGGCATATCTCCTTGTCGAGGCAGTCCTTGTCTTGCAAACAACCCTGGATGCAGTGACCCTCAACACAAAGCTCACGAGCTGCGCACTCTTCCCTTGTTGAGCAGGGAGCTGGACATGAGATGTAAAAAACAGAAATGGAAAAATATTTTACTCATACAACAAAAGATCTTGCATTTTAGCAATGAGCAAACCCCTGCCAGATACCGTAATGCACTGACTGCAGCTAACGGTAGCACCTGTCAGCACACGAATTGTATTCAGTGGTATGACCGGTGTCATATCATCCTCACTGACAGATGTGAAAGCTAACATATTTTTGTCAATTTCTCTGCCTGCCTTCACGAAACATGGCTGGTTGTTTTGACCCATTATAATCTCTCTCAATCCAACCCATAATTGCATATGTAGACTTGTAAACACAGTTATGCGGCCACTAAAATCAGGTAAGGTTGTTTAGGTGAAGGTCGCATACAACTGTGCTACCAGCAGTGTAGCAATATGCATTTAAAAGCTAAGACTCCAGGCAACGTTTTCCCAAAAGAACTAGAACTTACGTCTGCACCGGCGTTTCTCACAGACCATGGGTGCGGGGCAAGCTCTGTCATCATCACAGAAGGGAGGAACTGAAACAGATGAAACGTTACGTGATGTAAGCAACCGAGCCAAAAACACGACAGCTACTGCCAATGAGTTTACAGAAGTCTACCAGGGGGACACTCACTTCGAGTACATCCCTGGAGACTGTTGTAGGGCTGGCCAGTGAATCCATGCGGACAGAAGCAGTTGGGCCTGTGGTTCTCCACTCGGCAGATGGCGTCGGGACCACAGGTGTTCGGAAGGCCACAGGGACCTGTGCATTGATGTTGAGGGGTCACTTGTGATGCTGAGGGTGTTTAACACTTTGAATAGCAGGCATATACAGTACCCATGCATGGTGAGTAGGAGAAAGCATGACTTTTATCTGAGAAGTATGCTGACATGTACAAGGTAGACGTGAGTCCAGTGGAAGGAGAATGGGTGGTGGGGAAGGGGAATTCCAAGCACCTAGACAGACACCTTTGCAGATATGCTCCTACCAGTGACAGAGGCTGAGATATGTATCACTGTTACCCTGCTCCAATTCTGCCTCTATATTCCATATATTTCATAAATAATGAGCTAATTAAGGAGGTCATCACTTTGAAATGAGTGATGTAAGGTGCTCATATCTTTCGTATCCACTACACAGTGAACAAACAGGAACACAGAGGCTGAGTGGAGCAATCCTAACCTAAGATAATAATTGTTTTCAGCCATAGCATGTTACTCGATAGTTACAAGACGCCAGCAGTTGTGACAAAAACAAACTTTGTGTTGTTAAAATAGTCAGAAGCACACGTTACATGGAAAGAAATTAAAAATGACTGATTGGCACCTACTTTTGCACATTGGTGGTCCTCCACCATCTGAGAGACAGGCTGCAGTTGGAGGGCAGTCTGAGTCACCATTGGGGCACTCGTTCGGATGGCGACCTTTTGGCAGAAAGAAACAAAAAGCAAGAAAATCAATAACCAATATCCTAGTGTTAAAATATGTGCAGTACATCCTCTTCCAGCAGGAAAGTGCTTTCTAGTCAGTGAGACAAACGCAAGACTAAACTGTGTCGGAACTGAAGAGTACAAATTGCGCGATGGCACAACTCACATCCTGGAGCCTTGTTGGGGTTGCCAATGTGCCTCTCCGGTGGACACTCACAGGTGGCGCCACCAAATTTGTTCTTGCAAATAGCCGTTGGGTGGCACGGGTTTTGTTTCAAGCAGTAATCGATGAGCTGACAGCCGGTCACAGGGTCGCCTTCATAGCCCTCTCGGCAGCGACAAATGGCAGCATGGTTCCTGGCTTCGCACACGGCATTTGGTCCACAGCCGCGTCTCATAATGCATGGGTCTTAAAAAAAAGAATTCGCAAAAGTTGTCAGTGAAGGCTTGTTTCAAATTTTTAGATTCATTGATCTCTTGAGATAGCAAATTTCAAATCTGAGCAAGCAACGTCTTCATGGATGGATCAGTGCTGTCTCAAAACCTGGCATATCAAACTATCAGCCATGACAAGATACAAATGACTAAAGCAGAATGAAGAAGCACGGCTTTTCTGCAAGTATATATGACATGCATGACTGCACTTACTACTGGTTACACTACGTGGTTATGATACCCGCAAACACTAGATAGCCATGCAGCATAAACAGTGCAAACAAACGGCAGATCCCAGCAAACCAAAAACCTCTCAGAGACGTCTAACTGCCGACGTCTCAGAGATGTCTAACTGCCGACGTCTCAGAGACGTCTAACTAGATGTCTCTGAGAGGTTTTTGGTTTGCTGGGATTATATGATACATCTCATAATTTCACTGCAGCATGACGTGAGCGCTGAAAAAATTATTCATGAACAGAGTTGTAATCACTTTTACATGGTTCCATTGGGTTCGCTTTCAAGCACTGTCCTAATTTCATTTTTTTTCGGGGGGGGGGGTTTCATACCTTTTATTAGTTTGTGCACAGGTTTACTTGTCCTGTGAGCCTTTACACAGTGCTTTCAACACCAAATCATGAACTAACTCAATGAAAAGATCACACTTACCAACACACTTGTGGTCACTGCAGACCCTACTGGTTGGACAGTCCTCATGTTTGAAGCAGTCAGCTGCAAATATACAGAGAAAAAAAGTCAAGCACAAAAGTAAAACTGATTGCACCAAAATACAAAAAACAATGCTACACACCCTTGATGCAGCCCAATCTCTGGTCCAGTGGATCCCCAACGTAACCATCCAGGCACTGGCAAATTGCACTGTGCTTGTTCGAGATGCAGATGGCATTTCTACCGCACAGAACAGTCTCACATGGATCTGAAATAGTCCCAAGAATATACTTTGTCAGCAGTAGTGACGCAACATGCCAACACTGCAGGCATATACCAAAAATGTCACAGCTGCCTAACACTTTAGGAGAAAAAAAAAGTGTGAAAGGTACCACTTTGAACAACATATATTTACAACCAAGACTGGCAAAGATACCTGAACACAGAGCAGCTAATTACTCTTAAATGCATTACCAGCTAAAAGGCTAAAAGTCAAACTCCATTCATAGTCACAAGTAAAGTACCTCTAAAAAGACAGATAGGAAGCAAGCCAGAAATGCCAAACATTTTTATTAAAAACTGGAATCCTGATCGTGTGTAATTTTTCTTGGCAAACGATTATGCTGTGCACAGCAATTTGTAAATACTACACAGCATATTAATCAGAAAGCGGGGCTTAATATTATAGGAAAAAAAGAAAACAGTGATTATAATAGCTTTACACAAAAAAGTGCATACAGCTTCAAGATGCAATATGCAAGAGGCTCAGTTCCTGTTCTAAGTCAGTGAAGCTGCATTAACTGTGAATGTGATCTGTGATGCTCTTCACTTACTTCCACAACTGTCATAGCCTCGGTCACTTGATTTGCAAATCTGGTTTTCATTACACTCGGCATTGGTGAAGCATCTGTCGACTGAAAAATTAAACAAAAAAATGAACATGAACCCCACGATCAACAATGAACTAAATAAATGAACACAGCAAGTTTTAAACTGATTGCCAAACAAACCTGGTTCACAGTTTCCGGTGACACAGCGGAACTGGTCAGGACAGTCACTATTGGATCGGCAAATTTCTGAAAATAAATACCACTCACAATTTAAAATCTGCCAGTAGAGAACATTAAAATGACCCATATGACATATCTATAACTAGCGGGCCACTAGCCTAGGACACCAAAGGGTTCAACGGAGCACCTACCTCTGCATCGTCCATCTTCACAAATTTCGTTGCTACCACACTCTCTGTCTGACTGGCAATAAACTGAAAATGAAACAGTGAATGAAAATTAGAACCCACAAATTTAGAGAAATACAGTCCACATAAAGCAAACCATGGTGAAAATCTTTCCCAGCTCAACTGGTTTATGGAACAATTTCCAATTGGTTCCAACTGGAACCAATTGGAAATTGTTCCATAAACCAGTTGAGCTGGACAGGGTTCCACTTGGTTCCAACTGGAACCAATTTGGAAATTGTTCCATAAACCAGTTGAGCTGGACAGGGTTCCACTTGGTTCCAACTGGAACCAATTGGAAATTTTTCCATAAACCAGTTGAGCTGGGAAAGATTTTCACCAGGGAAACACTCTCCTGGGACAGGTTCTTTGAGATTCACAAAAAAGAAACGCCCTTCTGCTTCGAAGGTATAAAAAAAAATAAAACATGACAGAAAGAAGAAGAAAATAAGGAACAAAAGGAAAGTGAATGAAAAATGACCAAAGCTGAAAAGACCGCAACAAGCTGAATGTAGATTGAGAGATTCCATTCTGGATTCTGATAGATATTTATAAGTGTTACCTCTGCAGAGTCCCTTGTAGCAGAACTCTCCAATTGGGCACCCATCATCACTTGAGCAGGGTATGTTCTCTGCAACGAAAAATACATACGTGCGCATATTGAAAAAATAAATAAATAAAATGAAATAAAAACCTGAACAGTGGAGCAAAAAGACAAAGGCCTCACGTTTAGCTAGAAACTTCGTTGTGGCATCAGATATTCAACAACAGCGTGCAAGAACGCAAAGGCGGAAACGCAGTAGAAAAGAAGAAGAGAATAGCAGAAAATCTTGCAATCATAACAGTCCTAGAGGGTAGAAAATGTGCCATACTTCAAATTTGATGGCTTAAGCCAAAATTTCATTTTTTCTGAATTTACCAGGAGCCTTATTCGAGAGACAAGCAACCACAGAGTTATCTGGTTGGTTGGTTTATGGGGTTTAACGTCCCAAAGCGACTAAGGCTATGAGAGATGCCGTAGTGGAGGGCTCCGAAAATTTCGACCACCTGGGGTTCTTTAACGTGCACTGGCATCGCACAGTACACGGGCCTCTAGAATTTCTCCTCCAAAGAAATTCCAGCCGCCGTGGCCGGGATCGAACCCGCGTCTTTTGGGTCAGCAGCCGAGCACCATAACCGTGCACTGAGCCACCGCGGCGGCCACAGAGTTATCTACTTCATTACTATACATGATGAATGACTATACGACCCCACATTCCTTTAATGAATAGTGAGCAGTCTAGTACTGCGTTTCTGTCAGCAGCACTCACTTATGCATCCTGTGCTTGGATTTCCACGGAAGCCATCCCTGCACCTACAGATTGCCTGGTGGTCTTGGGAGATGCAGATGGTGTTCGCACCACATTTTGCATTGCTCTGGCAAGAGTCTGCAATGTGGGCAAATGTTGAAGCGAGACATGAAACAATACGCTTCCGCATTTCCGACAATTAGAATGAAATCAACATACCCTTGTTAAAGAAAGTTTAGAAGTGACACTTACCAACACATTTGTTTCGGATGCAGATGTCAGGGTTTCGGCACTCTTCATCCCGTGTACACTCAACTAAAAAGTTACCAAGAACGGAAGGAAGGACAAAGGAAAGCACAGTTAGAAACGAAGCAGTTTTTAATACTTCTTTGGTCATATAAACAGTTGTTGACAGAACCATGAAAGGCGTGTGATGATCAATTTGAAAGCGGTAGATTGAGCATAATTTGAGCTATAATCTGAACATAGTGCCCAAAACTTGCAAGAGAATAGATCTATCCCTGGCGAAAATCTTTTCCAGCCCAACTGGTTTATGGAACAATTTCCAGTGGGTTCCAGTTGGAACCATCTGGGTTCCACTTGGTTCCAACTGGAACCAGCTGGAAATTGTTCCATAAACCAGTTAGGCTGGGAAAGATTTTCACCATCAGAACTGTATACTTTTATAATAACTTAGGCAGATATCAGATGCAACTGTGAACACTTAACCATTTGCTTTTAGCTACTCTAAACAGGCAATACTTACCCAGTTCACAGCGCTGCTTTGGGTTGCCAGTGTAGCCAGGACGGCAGGAGCAAACTGCTCTGTGGTTAATAGTGCTGCAGTTCGCATTGATGCCACATGTCGTTGGGTCCTCGCACAGGTCTGAAATTCACAGGTTATAAAATCTTTAAGGTAAAAGAAATGCAAGCAGTACAATAAAAAAAAATTCTAAACTCATTATCAGCGCTACATCTGTTAAAATATACTGCACAAAAAAAACAAGGTGGGAACCAATTCTTCTATTCAACAATCATTACACACCTCTGCAGTATGGTGTTCCATTGATATCAATGCATGCAGATGTTGGAGGGCAGTCAGCATTTCCGTTGTAACAGATGTTTGGATCATGACCTGCAAAGTACAATGAAATCATTGTTAATTCTTCAGAACTCCTATCATCACAAATCGCCTGCATTACAAGGCCACTAGGCCTCCACTGAACAGGCATTTAGTCACGCTTCAGTGATGAACACAAAACTCAACTACAACTCACAACACAACTCCTACATATGTGGCCCCAATGCCAATGACCTTTGTTCCTCGACACTTCAATCCAACCATTCGGTATCTCCCAACATTATCCCATGCCTAGCGCCCTCTTGTGTTTATCCTCGCAACTAAAAGGCCCACTATCAGAGCCGCCGCGGTGGCTCAGTGGTTATGGTGCTCGGCTGCTGACCCAAAAGACACGGGTTCGATCCCGGCCGCGGCGGCTGGAATTTCTTTGGAGGAGAAATTCTTGAGGCCCGTGTACTGTGCGATGTCAGTGCACGTTAAAGAACCCCAGGTGGTCGAAATTTCCAGAGCCCTCCACTACGGCGTCTCTCATAGCCTTAGTCGCTTTGGGACGTTACCCCATAAACCAACCACAAACCAACCTAAAAGGTCCACTATCAGTCATGACCCCCACTCTTCTGTCTAAAATTACCACACAACCCATCGATCCCAACTGCATACATTGTGGTAACATAGCAACATACAAACACATCCTATTGGGCTGTAAGGAAATCCACCTCCAAAAGACCTTCTACCGGCTCCCTCCCGGGAGGCCTGGCTTAGGCTCCTGAGGGAGCCTGACAAGAACACGCAAGCCAAGCTTGCGAACTTTGTGGGAAAGGTCGCCCTCCGTTAGGGGGCCATTCATGCCACTCATTGATCTTTTAGATCAATAAAGTTTCTCCAATCCACTATCAGCTTCTCGTTGCTTGCAACTAAGCTTGCCGTGGTGGACAACCTTTGTCACCACACACTTCTAAAATATTTTTGATAAACACACACTCGCACAAGTTTAAATGATGTTGCACTTACATCCAACACTTCCTTGCTTTCCATAAGCATCACCGATCAGGTTGCTGGGGCATCGACAGATGTAGCTTCCCGGATTGTTTTCACAAATGGCAGTGTAGTGGCATGGGTGTAGCTTACATTCATCAGTGTCTGAAGAGAATAAGAGCGCAATACATTTAATGTATTAGTGCACGCAGGGGTAATCAGAACCACAAAACACATTGCCAGCTGGTAAAAAATTGTTTTTGCAGGCACGTGACTGGAATAATACTGCTAGAAGCACACAATTAGTGCAAGGAGTCTTACCAACACAATTCAGTCTTCCGTTGTTCTCATAACCCAGTTTACATTCACAGAAGGCTTGGCGATCCTTCACTGTACAAGTACCATGCGGTCCGCACTGTACCCTGTCACAAGGACCTGCAACAAAAAGCCAGCCGGAGAAACATGAGGAAAATGGTACAATGGCATCAAAATTTCACTTACACTAAAATGAGAAACAAAATATTTTGATGCAATTTAAGTTGTAAGGCTACTCACTTTCACAAACAAAATGAACACATTCTTGGTTGAGAGGGCAGTCTGTATCATGAAGGCAGTCCACTGTAAAATGAAAATTACAGTTAGTTCACAAACATTAAGTAGTCCAGTAACAGTTATTATACAGCTAGTTGCATAAAGAAACTTGAACAATTAGCACGTGCATGTAGAGGGACCAAAACAAAAACAAAAATTGAAACTTCCAAAACACAGTTATCTGAACCAGTTTGGACCCAGTTCATCCTACATGGTGCCTGATTTGGTGTGCATTGCATGTATCGTTTTTATTTTTGACCACAGAAAGCTGCATTCATGAGAAACGTCGTAAATATGTCCTTGAGAAAACACTGCATTCCTCTGCCGGTAGGTCTACACAACCTGCCAAATTTCATCATGCAGAAATTGCAACAGCTTACACCGTAGTCTTCCTAACGAAAAAAAAAAGAGCTAAAAATTGTTATCCATAATTGTTTCTGAAGCAATTAAGCTTTTTGCCAAGGTCACCTATGGACAAAAAATTAACCAATATAAGGCAACTACTTTTTGTTTTATTTTAATTCCCCCCCTCACCCCGCCCTCAATGTTCCTTTGGGTAATGAAGTGGATTTCAAGGGGAGGCAAACTCAGCAGGGACCCAGAAAGAGTCAGGCAAGTGGATGATATTAGGAAGTTTTGCGATATAGGGTGGCTGTGGCTGGTACATCATCATCATCATCATCAGCCTGACTACGCTCACTGCAGGGCAAAGGCCTCTCCCATGTCTCTCCAATTAACCCTGTCCTTTGCCAGTTGTGGCCACCGTAACACAAGACAAGGTTAATTGGAGCTCAGTAGGGAGGCCTTTGTCGTGGAGTAGACGTAACCGTGTTGCTGCTTTTGCTGCTGCTGATGATTTTTTTTCTTTTATTCAAACCCACGAAGAGCAAAGGTACCCTTAGATGTACTCAATTAACTGACCTTGAACACAGCCTCTGTTCTTGTCGTAAGGGTCACCCGTGTAAAGTGCACTTCGAGGACAGGCACACTGCCGCTTGTGGTTCTGGACGGTGCACGCTGCATTTGGCCCGCAAGGCTCTTCTTCACAGGGATCTGCAAAGATGAGAGAATTTCCACACTTCAGTCACAGGAACGAAAAGAAAGAAAAAAGAAACAAAAAACTTTCCAATCCTACAATTCATTAGCTGTTAATGAAAGTGTGATGAGCTGCAACTGTGTGTAAGAGAGGACCAAAAAAATTTAGGGCTGAAGCCATTACTAAGACTTCAAAGCATTGAGTGATGTTAATACAGCTCCTCACTAAGGAAACTCAGCTTATAAGGCAGAGCACCTATTGATCACTGTGTGAAAAGAAGGGCCATCTAATTAAGAATTTAATAGTGAAATTTTTACACCTAGCTGTTTCAGGCTACCTTAAAGAGTAAATATTTTACCCCTCGTTTTTGTCGACGTGGAGGCAGTCTATAAGAAAAAGAAGACTGTAGGTGAATGTGCCCTTTATAAAATGCTACATGACACTGACGTTAACAGCACCTCACAATTCGGAACAATTGTATGCACCATAACATTATTCTCAAGGTAGGCTTCTTACCAAGGCCACCGTGATGCTGAGCAAATGTGCTGGAGCCAGGGCTATGAGCGGTATTCTAACTTATAACAGCTGATCAGTAAACTCAGGCTGAAGTAACCTAACATGCAATGTGCTTTGCTTAGAATTTACGACAGTGAATGACCTAACAGTATACATACTGATGCACTTAGTCACTCCATTCTGGTCACAGGCTGCGTTGAGAGGACAGTCAGAATCGCCTCGAGGACATTCGCCAGGGTTGGTGCAGCCTGAGAAGCCATCTCCAATGAAGCCCTCAGGGCAGCGACACGCGAAGCTGCCGATGGTGTTCTCGCAGATTCCAGTAGAATGGCATGGATTATTCAGGCACTCATCGATATCTGAGGAAAAAGTAAGAAAGCAGTTGAATGGCACATTATATAGTTCACATGTGAAACAATCGTGAACACTCAAAGAACACACACTGAACATCCATCAGATCTGCCATCACTGTGGTAGTTACCCAATGGGCATTGAAACTCCCTTGGACATCCTGCAGATGTTTAAAATGTCTGCAGGATGTCCAAGGAAGGTTCAGTGCCCATCGGGTAATAATACCACCGAAACAGATGCAAGTAATGAAGCAAAATGTCAGTTATGTTCGATCTAAGCTGTCAGCTGCAGTGAACACTAATTCTCACAGTGTGCAGTAGTGTTTACTGCATAAGAAGTGGAAAGTGAATCACCTTCGCAGCCATGCTCCACTGTATGGAAGCCTGGTTTGCAAGAACAGTGGTTGAGCGAGCACAGCTGATACACCTGGCAGTCACTGTCCGACCGGCAGCCGACCTGGCAGTAGCCGTGGATGCACAGCTCTCCAGCTGGGCATTCGCTGTCCTCAGAGCATGCCGCTGTAGGAGAAGAAAGACACTGCTCACTGCTTGATTCTGTAGATAAGGAGGCGATGGTATGAGCACATGCAGTGTCTCGTAGTTGACTAGTCTTCGTGCGAAACATCTTAGTGAATGATACAGTAGCCGAGCTGTGCTGTGGAAAGATTATGACATTGCTGAGACTTTGTGAGGAGTTGGCCTAGTGATATTCTTACAATAACACTGCCTATGCTTTGGACCACTAAGAATATGCCATGCGACTTTACCTATGGGGCTCAGCAACATAGAGGGACCTTTATATGTGGAGCTAAAAAGGCAAAGAAATGCCTGTATTCTGAGATTTTGCTGCACGTGAGAGAGAACCAGGTGGATGAAATTAATTTGCAACCAATAACCAAGGTGTGTTTTACACACTTACAGTGTTGCTATAGCTTGTAAAAATTCATTAATCAATAATTTATCCTTCATATGTGGATGTGTCTATATTTAGAAAGACTACCATGCAAAAAACAAGAGTATTACTGAAAACAAAAGTGATAAAATATATGCTCAGGCATTAAATACATAATTATTCAGAGAGGTATTGAAACCAAAATGTTTCGATTTTGCTTTTTTTCTAGTAATCATGTTATTAATAATGAAACATCATGTTGAATTAGTGTAAATATTTTTATTTACTGGCTTTTTTTTCATTTATTTGTTCCAGTGTGCATTTCTGAAAGATGGGTGCTCATTGAGACAATGGTGGCACATCTGTTATTTAATGGTCACTTGTCTCACTGCTCTTTCAGCCCCATATATGTTTCTTTCTCCTGGACATATCACAGTATCTTAATTTGCATGATTTATAGCACTTTTGCAGCTGTCGATTACATTAAAGGGCTGTAAATATTCAGATTACAAGTTAGTTTTTGCGCACTCACATGAATTTTGCACTAAAACCTAAAATTCACTACTTGCACAACCACGACTGCAAAAAGCAAAATGAAAGCTGTCTGTGCTGTGTATTGTGTCTGTGCTGCCTCCCTGGCGAAAATCTTTTCCAGTCCAACTGGTTTATGGAACAATTTCCAGTGGGTTCCAGTTCGAGCCATCTGGGTTCCAGTTGGTTCCAACTGGAACCAGCTGGAAATTGTTCCATAAACCACTTGGGCTGGGAAAGATTTTCAGGTTGCCTACACAATTCATAAATGCTTTTAATCAAACTCACCCATGCAGAAGTCGTTGACACAAGCCTCTCCAATAATGCAACCACTGCAGACAGCTCGGCACCGGTTCTCAATGCATGACAGGCCCTTGGGACAGGATCCTGTGCACGTGACCACTGGCCTCTTGCAACCGATGATGGGCGTCGGGTTTCCAGTAAGACCTTCGGGACAATAGCAGTTTGCTTCGTGGTTGCTGACCTTGCAGATGGCATTGGGGCCACACAAGCCCTTGATTTCGCACGGGTTTTGGCAGCGGTTCTGAGAGCAGGTTTCATCGAGCTGGCAGTCACTGTTCTTCCTGCAGCCAACTTGACAGTAACCGGCACTGAGGCAGGCTTCTTTCGGCGGGCAGTCTCTGTGAGTGAAGCAAGGATGGACGCAGCGACTGTTGGTGCATTTCTCACCAGCAGCGCAGTCAGACTCTCGAGTGCAGACAAGCCGGCACTGCTCGTCGACGCAGGCATAGCCAGCGGCACAGTCATGGTCGCTCAGGCATACGACAGACTCTCGGCTGCAACCCACTGCTGGATCTCCGCGGAAGTGCGGTTGGCATTCGCAGGTGGCCGCATGCCCTTCGGCACGGCAGATGGTGTTCAAGCCGCACTTGAAATGGTCACAGGGGTTTTGGCACATTGGCTGACCGAGGCGGTCGGGGTAGCAGGCAAGGTGACTAGGGCAGTCCCCGTTCCCGTGGGGACAGGAGTTGGGGTGGCGACAGCCCTGGCGATATGGATCTCCAATGAAACCGTTAGTGCAGACACACTCGTAACCACTGGGCACGTCTATGCACTTGGCTGAAGGGTGGCATGGGTTGGAGTCACAGTAGTGAATCTCCTCGCATCGAACCAAGGCATCGCCAGTGTAGCCGGGACGGCAGTGGCAGATGCGCTGGTGGTTCTGAGCCACACAACCGGCATTGACTCCACAGCCATCCACGCAAGGGTCCTCGCAGTAAAAGTTAGGGAAGCAGGCTTTTGTGATGTGGCAATCTTCATCCTTGAGACATTCTACCTGCTTGCAGCCCTCCCGCTGGTCGTAAGGGTCTCCAATGTAGAGACCATTTGGACACGTGCACTTGGGAAGGTGGTTGTCGACAACGCACACAGCTCGGGGTGCACACTTGAGGAACTTGCAGCCATCCTGACACCTGCGCTCTCCATATGCTTCATCAAACTGGCAGACTTCATTGGGGTGCGGACAATCAGCATGATTAATGCACTCTGGTTCTGGGATCTTCTGGCAGCCCCCCCTGCTGTTGGGGTCCCCAGTAAAACCTTCTCGGCATGTACAACGTCCCCTGTGGTTGAATGCAATGCAGTCTGCGTCGGGTGTACAGCTGAAGCTGATGCAAACTTCAGCACACTTCATTACGCCAATAGTGTTAGGAATACAGGCTGACGTTGTCGGGCAGCCAGTATGGTTACGACATTCGTCATGCTCTCGTTCGACACAGCCAAGCACGTTCTCCTGGTCTCTAACAAAGCCGTGCCGACACTGGCATTCGTACGAGTGCTGCCTAGGAACACAAACGCTGTTGGGCCCACACTTGTTGAACTGGCAGGCGTCAAAACACCTTTTGCTGCCTGTGTTGTCGGTCCGGCAAACATCAGTGAGCCTCCTGCAGTCTTCGTCAGTCTGGCACTCATCCTTCGGTCGGCACCCATTGATAGGGTTGTCGGGGTCTCCCTTGTAGTCTTGTAGGCAGTGGCAAGAAGGCCGGTGGTTGTGCACACGGCACACAGCGTTGGGACCACACTGCTTCCTTTCACAGGCATCAATGCATTTGCCACTATGTGTGCACACTTCATGAGAGGCACACTCGTCGTCTGACGTACAGCCTTCAGTTGGCTGTGTCGGCAAGCAAGCTATGTGAGGATTGAAGGGATCTCCCTCTGTTCCAGGAGGGCACGTGCACTGTGCCTTGTGATGTACGCCCGTGCAGAAAGCATTTGGTGCACATTTTTCATACACGCACACAGGCACACATTTCCTCAGGCCTGTTGTGTCTGGACGGCAAATGAGGTCCTCTCTGCAGTCCACATCGACTTGGCATTCATCAGGAATATGGCAACCACCCAGCTGTGGGTCACCAACAAGACCAACCTTACAAACGCAGGTTGGTCTGTGGTTTACTGCCTGACAAACAGCACCTTGAGCACAAATGTGACCTTCGCAGGCATCGTAGCAATCATTTTTGCCATCAAATACCCTCTTGCAGACAGCAATGGATGGGCAATCGTTGTCCCTGTAGCACCGTTCAGGTTGGACATAGCACCCAGTCTCTCGGTTGTATGGGTCTCCAACGAAGTTGTCTCGGCACTGACAGATTGTGATGTGGTTTTCTGTTCTGCAAACACTGTTCTGGCCACACAAGGTGGTAGTGCAACCTGGAAGACAGCTCTTGATACCATTGCGGTCCACGGCACAGATCTCGTCGTCCCTGCAGTCGCTGCTTGTGCGACATTTGGGGATAGGAGTGCAGCCCTCACGGACGTCATCAGCGAGGCCCTCAAAGCCAGGCCTGCATTCACAGCTGGACTTGTGATGCACCGTGATGCAGTCTGCATTGGGTCCGCAGCGCCTGTCCCAGCACGGATCCGTGCAGTTCCTAACGCCAGCTCGAGTCAGCAAGCAAACAGCTGAATCAGGGCAGTCATTATCGTGCTCGCACAAATGTCGCATGCAGCCTCTTCGGAGATCGTGCGGATTGCCGGCAAATCCTGGGAGACACTCACAAGCTGCCAGGTGGTCCATGGCAATGCAGTTCGCATTTGGTCCGCATTCATAGTCGAGACAGAGTTCGATGCAGTCCTTAATTCCTACAGGAGTGATCTTACAGACCTGATAACCCTTGCAGTCTAGGTTACTGTGGCAACGGTCGCGAAGTATTGGTGTGCAACCCTGTGCCGGATCACTAGGGTTTCCGTTGTAACCCTCCCGACATTCGCAGACGGGCCTGTGAAGCCTTCCAACGCAGTGTGCGTTGGGGCCGCAGCGGGTTTTGAGGCAGGTCCTCGTGCAGTTTTTGATTCCTCGTGAGTCAGGAAGGCAGCGGTCGCTCTCTGCACAGTCTGCATCTTGGATACAGGTGTCGAGCAGCGGCTGACAACCCCGGATACGATCGTTGGGATTGCCCAGGAAGGAATCACGGCAGACGCACGTCGGCACATGCCTCTGTCCAATGCACTTGGCATTCGGACCGCAGGCGTGTCTCAGGCAGACGTCGACGCACTTGTTTCCACCCGACTGGTGGCGACAGGCCTCATGCTCAAGGCAGTCCTGGTCAACGGCACAGTCATCCGGCACCTGGCAGCCTGTGCCGTCATAAATGAAGCCTGGAAGACACTCGCAGATGGCCTTGTGGTGCTCTCCAAGGCAGACGGCATTTTTGCCACAGGTCTTGTCTTCACAGACATCTCTGCACTGCTTGACTCCCTTGGTTCCAAGCTTGCACTCAAAGCGTTCACCACAGTCCCTGTTCTCCAAGCACTCGTGTTGTGGTTTTGCTGTGCAAAATTAAAAAAATATATTTTTATTTTCCAGTTCTACGACTCTTTTGCATAAATGGAAAGGAAACAGCGAAATATCTCAGTGAAGAATGTGGTAACAGAAGCATGACAATAGAAGGTGTTTGAATGAAAAAAAAAGAAGACAAACAAAGGCACATGGTAATGTGCACAACTAAGAACTTGCCAGTAAAGGAACAAAAACAGCATAGAAAGGTGAAATGTAGCATTTTCAAGCAGAATGTATTAGTAGCGTGAGTACTGCCTCAATTTTTAATTCTACACAATCTCTGAAACTGTCTGCCAGCAGATCGAAATTCTGTTAAAAATAAAAGATGTGTCATTGACACAAGGGCTTTTTAGTTATACAAAAAAAATGCGTGAAACATTTATCATATAGTTCAATGCACTCACACAATTTTCACGGCACAATATGCGCTACATACAATCACAGACACAATAATGCAGACCATGCTGCGGCTTTCAAACTCCTCCCTTGCGCTGCATGAGAGAAATTGACATGTTTGCCACCTTTATGCACAAGTGGTATTTACATGTATAGGTATCAGACACCCATTGATTTCACTAAATAACAAGTCAGAAGCGTTTGGCCACCAAACTGGGCTGCGTATTATTCGGCCCGTGGCGGTACACAATAAAATTGGTAATTCAGAGATTATATTCTCTGCCCTAACCAGCCGATTCAGACAGTGAATACAGAGTGAAAAAAAAAAACAACTCTAAGCCTAATTTACCACTAGATGAAAGCGTTACAAAGAAGAATAAGATGCTGTCGAGAAAGACTCACTTGTACATCCACGAATCAGATCATTTGGATCACCATAGTATGATTCCTTGCAGACGCAGCTCGCCCTGTGGTTGACAGCTTGGCACACAGCATTTGGACCACACTGAGTGTTGATGCAGACATCTAGACAGAAAGAGAGACGACAGTGGAACACATGCCAGCCACAGACAGAGTCTGAAAACTCTCAGCATAAACCATAAACTTAATAAAAACATGTGGCAAAATACCTTGACATTTTCTAGTGTTGTCTTGGCTGACCACGCAAGCAGCATTGGGATTGCAGGTGTCATCCGTTTCACAGACGGTTCCAGCTGTTTCAAAAAAGCATCGCATGCAATATTAATGAAATCGAATGACATTTGCTTGTAGCATCAATTAACTAACGTTAGCTTAATCACAAGAATGCTGCCTTCCCAGGTGAAAATCTTTCCCAGCTCAACTGGTTTATGAAACAATTCCCAGCTGGTTCCAGTTGGAACCAACTGGAATCCAGTTGGTTCTAACTGGAACCAACTGGAAACTGTTCCATAAACCATTTGGGCTGGGAAAGATTTTCGCCAGGGTTGCCAAAGATTTAGCGCAGTACAGTGACTTCTACAGTTTACAAAGATACCAAAGGTTGGTGAGCAAGTCTACTGTGTAATGGGACATCCGCTTGCCTCTTGGTGGTGTGCAGCCGATATCCAAGTCACCAGGGTCGCCCTGGAATCCTGGCAGGCACTGGCATACACCAACCCTGTTCTCCACTGTGCAGCCTGCATTTGGCCCACAGAGTCTGTCTTCGCAGGGACCTGGACATGAATGCAAGAGCATCTTGTTAAAAAACTGCAGAACAAGACACACAACTGCTTCCATACAACCGCCTAAGCGATGAAACCCTACACTCTCTGCTGTATGAAAAATATTTACAAATTTTTGAAACTGGGTGAAAGACGCAATGATGAAGTGCCAGGTAGCAGGCCTACCACATAAATAAAGCTGACTTATCAGTTATCTGATAAGAATGTGGGGAAAAACCATTACCTTATTATTTTTACAGCAGTGATATAGCAATGTGTACTGCTACAGCATAGAAAGCATTTCCTCAAGAACTGTCTGTTTCACCTTTCAAAGGCTCTTGAACAGCACAGGTTTTTCCTACTATGATGTTTGCAGACTACCAATGCCACAGAAGTAGGGCAGCAGACAAGAGAACCAAGCAATTTCACAAAACTCTTCCGTAAGCAGAACAAATTCGGAATGATCGGTACACAACTATACGAAAGCACTACTGAAAGGAGCTAACAGTTTCGGTAAAATAATTTTCGAAATTGATTTAGAAAGCAACACAATGCGCAACCTGTTGGTGAAAGCTTAACATATGTGATCTTCTACGTTTCAGAATGAAAAGAAAAGAAACCGAAAACACAGCATGAACTGGTTGCAATTTAAAAGGCTCTAACTCAATTTTTGTGCTTTTCTTTTATATGTGCTTGCTGTAAAACTGTTCTCTTTTTACGTTTCATGTATGCCCCTGCTGCTTGGACTTCAGCCTGCAGTATTTCGCAAATAAATAAAATAAATGGGGAGACCTATATGGTCTCCTCATCAAAAATATCTCATAGATATGCTCGAGTCCATTCAAAGCAGAGCTGCCCGGTACATTTTTAGCAATTATAGTCCCCTCACAAGTGTATCCCAGCTTAAAAACCTTAATGACATACAGATACTTGAAATTCGTCGCTCCATTTCACTTCTGTGTTTGTTCCATAAATATGTTCACACCCGTCCTTCGTTGTTACCTCTGCAATCACCTTTCCGCTATTCACAACGCTTACACAATCAACTCAGCTTCAACCGGATATATGGGAAGACCCTGTCGTTTAATTCCTCTGCATTACCTAGAGCAATAAAACTCTGGAATGATCTTCCTTACAACATAATCTCTTTCATTGATCCTGGTGAGTTTAAAAAACATCTATGTATACATTTATTGCCATAGTGATGTTTGAAATGTACGACAGTTTCATTTGTTCTTAACGTTGTTTTCCCATTTACCACTTCTGTTGCCCCTGGTTGCTTTTTTTTTTCTCATGTTCGTGTTTCGCTTTTTTTTTTTCTCTATTTTCGTGTCTGATATTGTTTTAACTCCGTTTTGTATAAATTTCGTGTTCCTTTCTTGTATTTGACTTGTACCGCGTTCTTGTACCGATATTACGGTTTTTTCCATCTGTATATACCTTTTTTTCGATTGCCCCCCCCCCCCCCCCCTCACCCAATGCTCTTCGGGACCTGTGAGGTACTAATAAATAAATAAATAAATAAATAAATAAATAAATAAATAAAATGGTCCAAGCCATGTTTTTAAATGCTCTAATTGATTGTTTTTGATTAGGCGTACAGACAACAACAAGAGATGTAGAAAAATGGATGCACAACAGGCCTGTCTAGAGATGTAATGGTTACAGTTATGGCACCAAAAGTGTACGGAAAACTGTGCCGAAAAAGAACAGATGAATTGGAGCTAAGGCATCTGTGCATTCTGCATATCAGTCCAGTTTTGAAACCCACAGTTATAAAACCTCTCACTGACATTGATACTAGAAATGTAGCCAGCATTTCACTTATGTTGTGGTCTTCTATTCCAACCACATAATACTGACATGTGTCACATATCGTGAAACTTACACTGATGACCTACAGTGCGTGGGCAGATAAAAGACGTAGAGCATACTGGAGACAGTGCATCGAAGCGTTAATGATTTGAAAGCACTGCAGTGTTTCAATGAACCTAGACAGCTCTGAAGACTGAGTTCAATGGCTATATGGCATAAGCAGCCTGTAGATGAGCATGGCACAAAAGCCCCATTATGTAAGTGCAGGGTTTAATTTCAAAGATGGCTTTACATTTTTCAGTACCGACAAGAGGTATTCCATCTAAATGGCAATGAGAAACAGATTCAAACCTCAGGTAAATGATTTCACAGTATCTTTAAGTGTGATGTGTCAACAATCTCAGACTGCTCGTCCAGAACTCTTGCCACCTACATACTCTGGTAATACGGGTGCCAATTCAAGGTTATAAGATCTCTCACTTTTTCAACTAGTTCTCTGCTTTTGAAGAGAATGCAAGTGGCCTCCACTCACGAATGCAATGTCGGCGGTTGTCAATGCCGGGCACGCAAGCACCCAGAGGCCCGCAGTCGTGATCTGTGCTGCAGACGACTGGTGGGATAGGAGGAGTGAATGTGGTGGGTGGAATGGGTGGCTGTCCACCACCATCAGGAGGCACAGGTGGTGGGGGCACATCGCCGCCGCCGCCGCCGCCACCGCCCCCAGGAACCTCAGGAGCTGTGCAAAAATAAACGGGAGATAAATGAGTCAAGATTTCACTCAATGCATGCGTGTCAGTTATCACCTAACCTCTTGCGCTTGTACATCGAGATTTGAAATCGGATGCTGCAGTGGCAATTTCAAATCTATCTGCGCCATTTGTCAGCACAGAGACAGAAAACCTCAAGGTGATAAAGATACTTGCTATCATTATGGTGGAGACACGTTTTATTTTTACATTCTTGGCAACAAATACCTTGCTGTCATTGCATGCAGGCAACACTACATTACATGCACTTAGCATTTAACTTGTAACTTTTTGTTGTCATTACTTGCATAAGAATATGTGCAACAGATGCATGTAATAAGACATCTACTGCCTGTACGCATTACACCTCATCTGAAAGTTCACACCACTGCTATGACGAGTTGTACATACCTCATCTCATCTTTGAGTACAAAAAAAACAGCATGAAACAGAAAAATTATGTCTTACATACGAAAGTGAATGCCAAGGCAGACGCTTAGAAGGGACATGTACAGCTCTGCTGCCACTCTTGGCATGCTTACTGTGTCACTCTAGGATGATACTGAACAAATTAGAGGTGTAGAAATGCATTTTGAAACCAAATCCTACGCAAATCAAATCCAGACTCACAAGATGGAAGAAACAGACAGTACCAGCTACTTAGTGGCTGGCTCAATAATCAAATTTCAGAGTTGAACTGCTCCTATAAAACTTAGTCCATGCCCTAATAGACAGGCTTCCAGCTCATGGGGACTTTACAGGACTGACAAGTATATTACAATATTTATTTTACTGGTCTTGCACAGGACATAAACATAATAGCAAGGCCAAAAGGTACCACAGAGGAAACTTACTGCAAGCAAACAGTGGGTTTCCAGTCATCCCTTGTGGACAGATGCACCTGAAGCTGCCAAAGGTATTGATGCAGCTAGCATCAGTGCCACAAACACTGCCGGTTCCAAGGCACTCGTTGATGTCTGAAACAGCCACGAACAATGCAGCCATGAAATATAACTGGCTCATTACCTGAGCATTATTCAATGACATTACTGCTGTTTGCTGAACTTAGACACCAAGAAAGGCATTCCCTTTTGTAAGTGTTGCAAACAAATCCAAGCAATAACTCTTGAAAAATCAGGTGCTGATGACTGAAGACAAGTAGTAAGAACTGCGTGTTGTAAAACTGCGCTCTTTACTAGGCCCACTGTAGATGGCAAGATAAGGTGCTTTGAGTAAAACAGCCTACTGTCGCAAAACATGATTTTGCCATCACATTGTGCCAACAAAAATTGCAAATTAAAGTTAGGATAGGAAATAACTGTACTATATACCTTTCAAAGATGACATTAGTGTGGCTACTAACACAACGAAGAGATGGCATAATTAGTCAGGCCACAGCAACAAATTTGAACAAATTTATTGAAGAAGATATGCAACCAAGGAGAGCTGCTACGCCACCTCAAATTACAATGAAAATTAAAATGAAAACGAAAAATATAACGGAGCAGGCAGCTAAAGACAACATTTGTATCAGCAGGGCAATACACATATGGCATAATTTCTTGACGTACTAGATTCCCCTGCTACTTCGGTGTGAAAAATAACGTGTTCCTATCATGAGTTGTAGTTCAAGCACATTTAAGAAGACACAAAGGTGGGCACTGCAAAACATTTAAACACGAGTATTTAAACACACAGTGTATTTGTAATGCAACATATTGAAACATAGATGCAAAAGCAGAGAATGTACCACGCTTACCATCGCAGCGCGTAAAGGGGTTTCCTTGCAAACCAGCTGGGCAGCGACATTCCAGTCTGTCACCCAGCTCGTGGCATTGGGAATTCGTTCCACAGGTGAGGGCGGTGCAGCGTGGCTTGTCTTGTGCTGGAAGAACACATTCAATGAGTAATTACTCTCTTATTACAAGGACTCATGAAGGTGCAGTTTGGTAAAACGAGACATGTGAGCCTAGTGATGACTATTTCTGACAGATGGCCACCTACTTCTAAGGAATTTTTCAGCAGAATTAAGACTGCATGTACAAAAGTAAGCGGTACAGGAAGAAAATTTTGCTTTTAGTCAGAACAGTAGCACGCCAATCATGACTGAGGCTAGGTTTTTTTATTCAGCACACTTTTGCTGGACATTTTGTGACCCATAGCGAAATTAATTGAAGTATGTTTATAGAAGCCTGACCCCTTATCTGTTTGTTGCGTAATGCACGAAGGTTTGCTCAGTGTGACTGAAGGTTAGTTGAAGACTGCAAAATAGAGAAGTATGATAACTTAAATATGCAAGAATTCACCTAAATTACCATGACACCTGACTCTTTATACTGCATGAGCAGGCATAACAGAAACAGGATATATGAAGTAAGTGCCTACACAAACAAAAACTGCACGCAAGAGCCATTTGGCACTCATGGTCATAAAACCTTAAAAATCCAGGAATTCAACATAAAACTCTACCAACGGTCAGGGAAACTAAAAGTATGCACTTTCATGAAGCTCAATCCTGACCAGTTTTACAATGTTACGAATTGCATCGGACACGAAATCCTATGTGGGTGCCCTCTCCCGAGCACTTATACGGCACAAATCTGATCAAATTAAAACTAAATGACCACTTACTGCAGCCAGTGTAGGGGTTTCCAAAGAGCCCAGGGTTGCAAACACACTTGTTTGGTACAGCATACATGCAGTGCGCTCCGACTCCACATCCCGGAGAACACACAGGTGGCAGGACCGCTACACAGAAACACGAAAATCAGTGTTTTCGGCCTGCCACTCACACGGTTGTGAGAGCCTGCCCTCACAGAAACAATTAAAATGCATTAAGCCTGCTGCTTACGTGGAACACACATGACTTCAGAGTTGCCCAAGAAGTATGGCAAGCACACACAGCTGCCAGTCTGTTGATCACAGCGTGCACCAACACCACACTGGACGTTCTCGCATCGATCTAATGAAAAATGAAGGAAAATTGTGTTAACTGGGAACTTGCACGATAAACGGCTGGCTGGAAATGTTTGCCAACAGCAACGGCAGATCTGAGAAAGAAGCAAACGAACCTATGCAATAGCCAGCAACACAATCCTGCCCTTTCGGGCAAGGTCTGGATTCTGTGCAGTGAGTATCTATGTAGAAAAAAAAAAGAAGACAAAATCACGCATTTAGTTCTGAACACTGATAATGAACGGTACCATTGCGCGATTCAACAAGGCAATTCACAAAGCCGTTGCTTTCTGAAGCAAATCTTCAGTGTAGTTCCCAGCCTCTTGCAGTCAGTTTTTCTGCCAATGCCAGTAACAGTGTTTACAAAAATTCTTTCAAAGCTGAAAAAGCCAATGCTAGTGCTACAAGCAACAAGCTTTCATGCAAGCCTGTTGAACAGCTTTAGGAGCAGTTTTTTCTCCCAGGAGAGTCGTCTTGAAGAAAAGGTTGCCATAATTAAAAGGAACAAATTAATGAACGAACTATGCTGTGCCATTATGTCGCATGCATGTTATTTTTTACGTACAGATAACTGGCTTATTTCTTATTGTTTAGGTGTTTCAAGCAATTGTTCCTATCACAGGTTAGTTCCCGATGGGCACTGAACCTCCCTTGGACGTCCTACAGACATCCTGAACATCCAGAGGACGTCCAGGGGAGTTCCAATGTTCATTGGGAATTAGTAGTTCCATAGTATGCTGCAAAGTTCAGTGCGTCGGCAGTAAACTCGCAGACAAATCGTACCAGGTGAGCATTCTCCGCCTTCCCAAGGGTTGCCGCGGAATCCTTCGAAACATTTGCAGACGCCCTCGTTTCTCGAATTCACAATGCAGTGTGCATTGTTGCCACACCACACCTTGGAGCATGCTGGAAAAAAAGATGTAAGAAAAATTTCGAGTGAGAAAAAGTTTTGAGTGAATGCTGCAAAACAAGAAAAAGCTAGCACAGAAGTAAACATCACATAAAGCCTTTTAAGTTAATTAGTGAGATCAAATGTCACAAACAGCATTGTCTTTTTCTTTTTACCAATACACTACTATGAAAGCACAAAAGCAGGATGAACACCTCTTTGTCACGATCCCATGGGGAGAAATGCTAGTGTTATAGCAGTCCCGGTGTCAAATGGTGCTCCTAATTGTCACCATGTACAGCCTTTGTCAAAAGTTTGGAGCCCAGGAGGTTTGCTTCTGAGCCACACTGTGTGGTTCGTAATGCATCTACAGCGCTCCAAATTTCCTGCAGGTAAGATGATTTCTGGTCCTGCCTCCTTCAATGGGTATGACTTCCCAGAATGCTTCAGGAGTCCCACTACAAGGCTTAGAAGCAAACTCCTTGGGCTCTAAACTTTTGACAAAGACTGTACATTCAAAGGCAGATACCATTTGCTTTGTATTTTTAGGTGCAGGATATTAGGGTCGCCCTGAAAAGAACGTCGACTTACGCGATCGACAGCCTTGCTCCAGGTCGTAGGGATCGCCATCGTAGCCAGGCCGGCACCAACATGTCGGTTTGTGGTCCTTGGGTTCGCAGTAGGCATTTGGACCGCATTCTGACGTCACGCAAGGATCTGGATAACAATAAAAGGTAAATGAACAGTGAGATTATGAGCAACAATATGCTTTATTTGCTGCATGAAAAATAAAAAAAATTGGCGGAAAGTTTTAAATGCTTGCACATTGCTAACACAGCCTAAAACAAGTCTACAGTTATTAGCAAGTATATCTTATTATATACAGGGCCCATGAAACTTACATTTGAGGCATCTGGTGAACTCATTCAGTAATTATCATAATTCTTTATGTGTCCCAGAGAAAGAGGTTGCTGAAAACACATGAAAGAGACTCACCAAAGCAAGTGGCTCCCTTTGCTTCGCACACAGCATTTCGAGGACACTGGTCATCTGATTTGCAAGCAGCTGATCCTTGGCCTGAAACAAAAGAGCATTGTATTAGCGATCCTAGCTTGCGACCAAATATACAACTGCAAAAAGATGGAAAGCATTAAAAGAAACAAATTGAACATACATCCAACTCCAAACGGATCCCCTGTTGTTCCTGGTGGGCATTCACACTGGAAGCCGCCAATGATGTTGATGCAGATGGCTCCGACTCCACACGGGCCATTCGGGTCGATCGGAAGGTTCGACGTACACTCGTTCACATCTGCAGAGCCAAACAACAAAATTGTGAGCAAAAACCTTACTTAGGCCCTGGTGACATCAACAAGGAGTATTAAAAAGACTTCTGCTAATTTGAACAAATTTTTAGTCCCCTTAAAGTTCAAAATATAGAGAATCAATCACACTGAAGCTTCAGATCACTTCTCGAGTCTTGCAGCATGCTGTTCCTAAGCACTTCAAGCTCAAAACAAGAGCACAGTGATAGAAAAATGAAACATGGAACTCCAGTTTAAAAGATGCCCTTTAGCATAGTGACTAATAATTCAGTTGTCACACGAAAGGTACAGCAAGCATTAACAGTTTACAGCAGACTGCTTTTACAGATGGTGAAAAACCAACATTTCCTAGAACTAATTATGGTAAACAAGCACTTAATTTTCTTATACCTAATGTTCTAAACAGCTACGAATCTAACCAGCTTAGCATGTATAACCTCCGACCACATGATTTAAAAGTGTACTTTGTAAATAATATTCCATAACTTCTTTTCATGTATTGTAGTTTGTGTATGTATCGGTGCCCTTTTCTCATTTGTCATCAACCCAGCAGTGTGTATAACTTTCAAATGCATTTGTTCAGTTTTAATTGTTTTTTCTAGTTTCAAACTACATCTCTGTGTAGCAATCCTTTCAATCGTAAATATTATAAATTCTTTCTATAGTGTGCTCGTATGCGACCTGCCACCGTTGTATGTATGTGTTTATCTTATCGGAGTGTCTAGCGTTCCGTCCAGACGGAACATTTGCTGCTGCTGCAGTTCCGTCCAGACGGAATATTTACTGCAGCTAGAGTTCCGTCCATACAATGGACAATTTTAGTTTCACGTACGCAGAAGCTTCACGTAAGTAGAGCGCTTACGGGTCATCAGTGCGCATGCGCAGAACGTAAAGTGTCTGTGTGGGTCGAACGGACGTACGTGAGATTCGGATCTTTGCGTTGCGGTCTTCACATTGCTTGCGTACGTGGCGTTACCAAGATGGCGGCGCCCTGCCCGCCCGCTTCACAACGATAACAGCTTCGTCGCTAATCCCTCGACGTGGTATCGTGCTGTAAGCTGCTGTATTTGCCTTCAGTTGGTCCATTCTTGCTCTCGCATGACGTTTTAGGTGAGAACTAGCTTTTGTTTTCCAGATAGAAATCCGTTTCAGCAGCTTCTAAGCCTGACGGAGTAGCGTTTGTGGTCGTCATAGCAACGAGTGAGCCGACGGTCTCGCGAGACCACGCGAAGCTCAAAACCTAGCGGGATATCGCGAGACCCTCGGCACAGTCAGCGGGAAAGCAAAACGGTGCACGTCTTTTCTCCATACCAGCCCATACCATGCTCCTTACGCAGACGTCGTTAACATGAGTGGGACACCAGCGCGCCTTCGCTTCTCGAAAAGCGATGATTTAAATATGATGCCGGGCGTGAAAGAATGCAATCCCTTTGAAGATAACATGTAACATACAGTTCGGTGGAATAAAATCGCTCAACGTTTGTCAGAAGAGAGGGGGAAAGTGTTTACCGCCCGCACTGCGGCTTGGCCTGGCTGCGCTCCAAGCAGCTCGACTAAGCAAAATTAGTTCTCTTTGTACTAGATGGCGCGGCTCCACATGATAGTGCATTTTTAGGTTCTACGGCAAATCTACACAGTTTGCGTCCCGTACGCAAACTGTACGAAGCGACACGAGCGTACGCTACGTAGACTGCTCACGTTTACATGCGTGAAGGTTATACGTACGTAAAACTAAAACTGTCTAATGTCCGTACGGCCCATACTATTCAAAATGGGTGATTTCTGCCCACATAAAGCATTTCTTTGCGTCTGGAATAACCAGTTGACCAAGCTGTATCCAGATGTCCTCTCTACGCATGTATACGGCACCAAAATATCTGTCCGCGTACTGCGTTTAGTTACATCCTCGAAGGTATAACTTCCGTGCATGCATGCAGGATCGGGAAAATGACACTGTTAGAAGCAGAGTGCAGAAACTCTTCGCGAAGTGATGTGAAGCCCTGTCGCTATTTGTGCTGCAAGATGACGTAGCGCGAAAAAGACTAAGATGTACACAAACGGTCAACAAGCATCATGCGAACGCACCAACAAACCCAAGCCAAAACTCGATCTATTGCCATTTCTCACTGACTGCTCGGAAAATAAAATGATGCAGCAGAATATCCTGTCACACATTAGGCGGAACAGGATTGCCACTTTTTTAAATGGACATGCAAAAGTATGCAAGCAAACTGGTTTCACAATCCCTAACGCCAGCGTTAATTCCGTCTTGACATAACTCTTGTGGCAGATAATGCTGGACGGAACTGTATGGCGTCAGATACAGTTCCGTCTGGACGGAACCCCATCGCTACATGCAGTTCCGTCTGGACGGAACTTTGGCGCAAGTTGTAGTTCCGTCTAGACAGAACTCCAGCGCAAATTGTAGTTCCGTCTGGACGGAACTCTAGCCACAGCCTTATCTTATTTATTATTTTGTAATGGCTCTTAGATGAGCCACAGGCATTTTCAACCTATTTTCTTTAGCTTTTGGCCTGTGGCTCATTCTAAAGAATGTGCACATTTGTGAAATAAAGTTTGGATTCAATTCAATTCAATTCTCTCAGTTTGTCATGCCATTAGGAATGTTATGAAGATGAAGAAGCCACATAAGCATCGGCCTTTCTGTCAGTTCAAACTACCTCATTAGTTTCATAGTTCAATGCTTTTATCACCAGTGCAGGTACGCGATGGTGTCAGATGAGGCGAAAAGGAGTCTTACCCCAGCAGCCAGTCTGTGGGTTTCCAGTGCAGCCAGGGTTACACTGGCACTGCGGTCCCGATGGCGTGATGGCACATGTCGCATATTGGCCACACTGAATCCAAGCACAAGGATCTGCACAACCAGACATACTCTTATTGAATGCTGTTCATCTCATCGGCCAACCTCCCCAGACAAACAAAACTAGTTTGAACGCTTGAAAGCATATCTAGAGCCAACTGAAATCTGAAGGGTTCCGATATAAGTTTTCAATTGCTTCCAGCTGTGCTTTTAGGAAGTCCAATTGTTTTTTTTGACTGGACCAGTACTTGACAATGCTTTGAACACAATTTGAACGCAAGAACTGCGATATTAACAGCACCACTGATACATATTTTGTTGAAACTGCTATTTCTCTGTCTCTCAAGCTTCTTTCTCTCTTCTCTCATGATTACTGTAGTGCAAGAAGGTAGATAGAAAGGCCTGGCACCACACACACAATGCGTAATCTGGTTCTTAATTCCTCACATGTCACCCTGCAGCATATTTTTTGGCAATATATGTTCACGAATGCACTCTCCTTTCGTACAAAAGACCAGCCAATGGTGGTGGTTCCTCATTCTAGCGGTGCAACACGGACGCTTTTGTGGTAGCAAAAACTACGAAGGAGAGCAAAAGATTGAATGGAGCAAAAGGATGGTCTGATACAAGTGTTTTATGGGCCCCTTAATTACAAATTTACCTTGCTTTACTCAGTTATTCTTGAAAAACGCCCACTTTGCCCAAAGTACTGTGTTTTGCATGTGCTGGTGGTTACCTTGTGCCCTGGGCAATACATTACAGTCAGGCCCACTTATAACAATACTGGTTATAACAATATATCGGATATAACAATGGTCAGTCGTGGCACCATCAGCTTTACCATGTGTTCTATGGTAAATTAAACTGCTTATAGCAATGCTGTCAAGGCACATTATTGGTTATGACAATTAAATCTGGTAATTGAGTGTCAACCATTATAGAAAAAAAAACAAGGGAATGCTACAACCACACCAGCAAAACCGTGCTTACAACACAAAAGCGTGCATGTGTGGGGCCAGCCAATGGACTAAGCCAGCGCAGCAACGCCATGAAAGCAAAAGAACCCGTGAATGCATTTCCCTGAGCAAAAGGCCCATGCAGAGAAGTAGGCAGCATGGTAGGGAGCCTTGGCGGAGCAGTCCATTATTAACATTTCTGAGGGGTGCACCGCTCGCAGAAAAAAATGCGCAGACACGTTTTTCTTTGTTTTTACACTCTCGAGCTATGGCTGGCACCGGCAGCACATATGTTGTCCCATCTTCCGCTGTTCTTCGCTAGCTTCCCCACGGTCCCCGCTTCACAAATTTCACGTGTCCTAGGGGCAGGCGTCATCACGTCAGACGAGCTGCTGCCTTGCTGCATTGGCTACACACGCCATGCGTACCCACAATCAGTCAGTGCAGTGCGCGTGCATGCAGCCACCGCGGTTTTTCTCTTGCCAGCTGTCACCACACCCTTAGTTCGGCATGCTTCTTGAATTTCCCATAAGAATCATTTCTGGAAAGCCGGTTTGATTCCTGTGACGTGGAGGTGCACGAAGCTCCCGCCGGTGCAGTGATGGCGGTGCTTTGGTCATCAGTGAACATATCTCCGGTCCTCTGAAGTTCTAATTAACGAGCTTTTACAGGCATTAGAATAGTCAAACCCCTCCGGGTATTTACTGTAAATGCTCTGAAGTTTGTCATCTTTTCTTTTTTTCGGCACAACCCTGTTATAACAATTATTGGTTATAACAATGGTATTTCCATGGCACTTGAACATTGTTATAAGTGGGTTTGACTGTACTTACTAAATTGCACTACAATGAAGCACAATTATGTTCCGAAAACTAAGTACACTGAAAACTGAAGGCAGCTTACAAGATAAATGAGAATGTCCTGGAAACACTCACCCTTGCAAGTATCACCTTCCAAGATGTACGGAGGGAGACACTGGCACTGTCCACGAACACACTTTTCATTTGACGGGCAGTCAGGATCATTCCGGCACCGGATGCCTGAGTTAGAAACAAAGAAAGAAGAAAGAGTTGAGAAAATAAAATGCTCCATATGCAGGCGAACAACTAGAATAGGTGCTCAGTACAGCATAATGACTCTGTTAGAAACACGTGAATGTGTAAGTAAGCACAAAGCCGGTCAACAGTGAACACCAGTTTTTGCTTTCCCTGTATAATGTACTGTCAGCATCAAATGAAACACGAGCAAGACAATAGAAATGGGAACAGGAAAATTGAGATTTTAGATGAGGGATGCTGAATACTACTAAAATGAAGAGTGGTTTTTGAGGAAAGGAAATGATGCAGTAACTGTATCTCCATGGACACTCGAACTGCGCTGTAAGGGAAGGGTTGAAGGAGGGAGTGAAAGAAGAAAGGAAGAAAGGGGTGCCTAGTGGAGGTCTCCAGAATAATTTCGACCACCTGAGGGTCTTTAACCTGCACTGATATCGAACAGCAAATGGGCGCCTTTTGCATTTCGCCTCCATCGAAATGCAGCCACCGTGTTTGTGTTCGAACTCGGGTACTCCAGCTCAGTAGACGAGTGCCTTAACCACTGAGCCACCGCGACGGGTAAGAATACCACTAGCACACTTGATTTTTACTTCGATGGAGCAAACATTGCTTCGTGAAAGTGTTGATGCACCCCGCCTGCAATTCTTTTCCAGCAGTTAATCTTTTTGCATTCTTGAGTTTGCGTTACAAGCATCTTGTTTGCATTTCATTTGTAACTGATAGTGCTGTTAATTGCGCATCGCTATTCTATATTTCAAGCAATGCAGCTAATGCTTCATACTGCGACATTTTGTTACAAATATGTTTTGGTTCCTGTTTTTTTTTTTCTTTGCAGTGATGTTGACTTTTTGCCAACTTCTTTCTATATTTCTCTCCACTGACAAGATGTACAAACAAACAAACAAACAAACAAACAAACAAACAAACAAACAAACAAACAAACAAACAAAATATATTCATCCTGCATGACAGGAAATTTTTGCTGTTGTGTAGAGATGAATCTTTTCAATAAGTAATGTTGAGTGCTCTTTCATTAAATGCTGCATGTAGAAAAGCAAGATGGCTTACGAATCGGGGAGCAGCCTTGTCGTGGATTTCCTGTATATCCTGGTGCACACAGACACTGGTAGTTTCCAAGCCCATCCCGGCACTGGGCATTGGCACCACATGGTGACCATTCGCTGATTTCTTCGCACTCGTTGATGTCTGAAAGGCCGATGTCGAACCGTTAGCTTCAAAGTAACTTGTTAGACAGAAAACACACAAACAGTGGTGGTGATGATGCCACAGTGATCTTACTTCGGCAAAACCCAGTGACCTCGAGAGTGAACCCTTTGGGGCAGATGCAGAAACCGTAGCTCGGTCCGGTGAAAATGCACTCCTGGTTCTCTGGGCATGGGTTCGTAGTCGAGCAGTTTCGGCTAACCACTGAAGATGAAAAGTGCCAAAAGTTCTTGTTAGAACAATGACATGGTTCGGCAATTTGCATGCAATTCTCTTTGAAGGCAGTACCGCAGTTTTCTTGCACTACGATTCCTTCGTAAGTCCCTTGAAATAAACAGGCCTTATTCATGTTTTTAAAAACAGAGTCATGCAACAATGCATCGTCGCATATCTCTTCAGTCAACATTTCAAATCTGCCAACAGGCTCGGCTTTCAGTGTGAAAAAAAATGATCGGAAATATAGTTGGACACACAATGCTGAGCAGGAGTGACATGTACCTTCGTGAACAACCTTCACTTCGAGAAGAATTGTCAGAAGGACATATACAATTACACTTAAATGTAACAACTCAAAGGAATAAAGAGATACCAAGCAAAATTTTGAGAAGTTAATCTCAAACACCATGCTCACACATTTAATTACAACAAATTCAAGGCTACTTGAGTGTACACTTGCTACCACTGCACTGCTACTGGTGTAGAGGCATTTATGCTTTTCATTCTTTACCTCCATAGCATAAGAATATTGCTGTCAGATTAGTGGATAGCTGCTAACTCTGCTAATCACTTTCACAAATGCTTCCAAAGTTTCTTCTTAATGCCGAGGGCATAAGTTTGACCAATGAGCAATTTGTTCACAACTTTGGTTTAAAAAGGTTAAAGCAGAGGTTCTCAAACAGGGTTCCGCAGAACACAGGGGTTCCGCGGGCTGTCTTCTTGTGTTCCGCGAGAACCCTCACCGGCCCTGACCCGGCAGCTGATATGAGACTGGCTTTGAGTGCTACTGAGCCACGCTTTGACTTGCTCTTAAAAGGGAAGCAGTACCACCCATCACATTAGTATTTGTATTAATCTGTGCTTAACTTTTGCAACTCTCTGCAAAAATGCGCTCGACAACATTGCTGGTAAGTGAAGGGGGGGGGGGGGGGGGGGGGGTCCCTGGAACTTATTGAAGGCTTTTGGGGTTCCTCCAAGCAAAAAAGTTTGAGAACCCCTGGGTTAAAGGTATCACCAAAGGAAGATCAAAATTGGAAATACATGTTATAACATAAATGCTGATATGGCAAGAGCTTTTTACAACTGGTGGAATGATTTCCTCAGACTTAAGGCGACAAGGTGGGCACTTACTGATGCAGTACTCTCCTTCCCGAACAAAGGGATGTTTGCAGCCACACGCTCCCTTCTGGTAACGGTCCTTGATGCAAACTGTGTTTCCAGGGCACTGGCTGTCCTTCTGACACTCGATCTCCTCCGGGTAGCAGACACTGTACGGGTCGCCCACATGACCACGAGGGCACTGGCACAGGTAGCTGCCTTCCAAGTTCATACAGAAGGCGTTCAGGCCGCAAGGAGAGCTGGTTTTGAACTCCGAGCACTCGTTGATGTCTGCACGGAAGAATAGATGCAACCGCAATTTGAATAATAGGCAGAGTTTGTTTCTGGCAGAGAGTTCCCCTGAAGAGAGAGAGCAGGGTGAACCAGCTTCGAGTCTTTTTCGTATTGATGCATTCTAGAGGCTGCACCAATGAAAGGTGCAGTGTACAGTCGGGGACAAAAGTCTCCGGACCAAGTGTTCCTCTAACGAAGCCGATAGCTTTGCTATTAGTCGGCGGCTGGAGACCACACTTGTGGAGATAAAAATTAAATTTTATGTTCTTTCATCTTCACAAGTGTGGTCTCCAGCCGCTGTCTGATAGTAGAGCTATAAGCTTCGTTTGAGGAACACGTGGTCCGGAGACTTTTGTCCCCGACTGTACATTAGAGCAAGCAATAAAGCGTAACCTACGAAGGTCGTTGTGCACTAAGATCACCACCCTGACAAGAATCATGCTGCTTTGACGCAGGTTCCAGCAAACAAAGTCATGCTAGCACTTGATGAATAATTTCACAGAAAACAGATATCACAAGGTTTCACTGAAACCTGTTCATTTCAACTGTTAAAAGAGACACTGGAAAGTTTTAGCCAATACAGGCATAGAATACAGGATTTGCATTAAAACTTTCATATCTGAGACTATTCTTGTATGCCTGGTAACCAGAATCTCACTCAGAACCTGCTATGAGCAGTGCATATCGTGCATGTTCTATCCTGCTCTGTCCTTATTACAGTATTGAGTCAAAGAGTCCAGCAAGCACATTCAAACTGCGTTACACTTACCTCTGCATCGTGCGATGGATGTGTCATAAGTGAAGCCCCGACGACACACACACTGGCTACGTCCCTCCACTGATATGCATTCCTCGTGTGGCGGGCAAGGACGGGCACTTGAACAGCCGTGGATGACTTGTTGTTCTGCAAATGTACAGTTTTTAACAAGTAAATTTCATTGCCCAGAACAAAACGTTTCTGTCCTGTGGAAAAAAAATAACATGGCGTATTACCAATGTTGCAGACAAGCTCTGTTTACAATAAGCCAGGCAAGTATTAGAGACACTATTTGCACTAAGTGAGCAGAAAAATGAAGTTTAAAGGTCTCACCTTTTGCCAAGCATCCTCTGAAAGGGTCACCTTCAAATCCATGCGGGCACACGCATTCAAACTTCCCAGGCAAGTTCCGGCAAAGGGCACCTTGACCACAAGGATGACTTCCAGAACATTCATCGATGTCTGCACATAAAAAAATCAAAACATTTTTGCGAGCAATACAGCACAAGTTGTAACGTTGCACCTAAAGTCATCCATGTTCTTTCTGTACTGCGGTGCTTGAAATTATCACAAAAGTTACTTGCTTCACAACAACAAGAAAAAGCAATGGAATAACCAAAATTTCTTGTGGATGTTAGAAAAGCAAAACAAATTCTTACCAACGCAACCAGGCAGGCTGTTACTTTGACCGGTAAAACCATGTGCGCAAACGCAAATTGGCTGCCCAGCATGGTCAAGCTGACATTTGGCATGAGCGCCACAGAATATGTCTTCACAAGGATCTGTTGAAGAAACAGTGAATATATGTGTATGTGTATAAACCTTGAGAAATGAGAAAACAACAAAGAGAGAATGGTTACACTATAAATATCAACATACGTCGGCATTCGCTTCCAAAGTTGGGCGAAGGGCAGTAGCACTGACGGTCTCTGCAGACTGCATGGCCAGCGCAGGCATCGTCTCGCTCACATTGGATAACTTGAACACCTGAAGGAGCAAACATCAAACGAACGTGACAAGAATTTTCAAACTGCTAAAGCACTAGCTTTATACACTGTCCATTTAGTTTTGTACAGTGAAGTCCCTTAATTCCCAGTCTATATCATGCACAGATCTGATGTAAAACAAGCAAACGTTATACGACATAGCACACAGGTTTAATTTTGTCCATTACTGCCAAACAAACAACATTCGAGATCATTCCCTTCATGTATTGGCATAATCACAAAACACAAGTTCCTAGCATTTCTAGTCAGAAACCACAACATATGTCAGTTCTTGAGTAGCAATGAAAGAAGCATCATGAATATTATGTTAAGTTAGAGTTAGCCATTAAAACTGCACGATCATCTTACATCGAACAGTTGGGTCTCCTGAGGTCCCTGGTGGACACCTGCAGTGGTAGCTTCCAGGCGTGTTCGTGCAGATGGCAGATATTCCACACTTGCCATTCGGTCCAAATGTCTGTGCGCACTCGTTGATGTCTGGAAGGTGATAGAATCACATTCGCAGGCTTAGTAATGGTTTTAGCATTCATTTGAAGGTGATTGAACACATGAAAAAAAAATAACTGAGTTATATATGTGAAAAAAAAAAAAGATTTTTGTGATTTGGAAGAGAATCAAAACTCAGACTGAATTGCCTCAGTAGGTATGCAGCGCAGACACAATAAATGACGCTGTATCGGAAATGAGCATAGGCACGGAAATCGCAATATTTATCGTGAATATGTCACATGCAGACGACACTGAAATAATGCCTTTGATGATAAATGTGATACGGACTGATCGCTGCGTACACCACAGCTAGGCATCAATACTTCGAATGAACACGTCATTTGAATGAGAAACCGACACACATATACGCGTACCATTCACAAAAAAGTAATAATAAAAACAAATTTTTCATGTGGCTCTGAGGCAGCCCTAAATTTCTGCTGTTCCGACGCTCAGACCTAAGCCATGCAAATAGCATACCAAAACCAGATAGAAACCAAAAAGCTTGGGCATTATCCAGTACAGACGGTCTTTGCAAAACATTGAAGCAGGCTTTCCTGCACTGTGAAAATTCCGTGGCCATTATGATGAGCCTCATCTTAGGAAATTAGCTGTACAGCTGCTGTCTTTCACCATCCGGCATAACATATGAACGTGATCACCAACATACTAGGCTACGATAGAATGCGCAGGGGGATTCGCCAGCATCCCTGAGTGGGGATTATGTTGATGTCAGCAGTACACCTAATTTCCATCAAGAATGTGCTGCACACCTACGGTGCTGTTTTTCCAAGCAGGAAAGCCGACTTCATCATTTGGTTTGGTTTGGTTTATTGGGGTTTAACGTCCCAAAGCGACTCAGGCTATGAGGGACGCCGTAGTGAAGGGCTCCGGAAATTTCGACCACCTGGGGTTCTTTAACGTGCACTGACATCGCACAGTACACGGGCCATGTCAGTGCACGTTTGTGAAGGCCCTGACAAGATAATAGATGGCGTGCGCCAGAGTCACGACAGTCATCATGCTGTGCGTCAGGAGCTTAAGGTAAAAGCCTGCTCATTCGTGTAATCTGCTTGTCGCCACCTGCCGGTGGAAGCCTGCTGGAAACTATGCTTGGTGCCAGAGACCACAGACTGGCTCTGCCTGATACAATATCATGCAGCCTTTAACACCATGTGCAAGCCTTAACTCTGCTCACAGATATATGTGTGCACTGACCGTGACAGCGGACACGTCCATTGCCCGAATATCCGGGTGGGCAAGAGCAGGTGAAGCTGCCCAGCGTGTTGGCACAGAGGGCGCCCTGCCCGCACAGCCCCGAGGGTCCCAGCAGCCGGTCGCATTCGTTGACATCCTCGCAGAACCGGAATGGGTCCCCAGTGAAGCCCGGCGGACAGGAGCAGCGGTAGCTGCCTGGTGTGTTGCTGCACAGTGCACCCTGGCCACACAGACCTGACGGGCCGTGGTGCACGCCGCACTCGTCCACATCTGCAGGGAAGAGTCAGGAACAAGCCACACGGGTGTTACACGCATACATACATACAGAACAGCTGTTAGCAGTAGCATGGATAACATGACCTCATGCTGTGCTTATACTCGACCTAGCATGTATCTGTACAGCCTTAGTAAAAAATGCACATGCCATGTCATAGAGCTCATGCAACACTTCTTGCACTCCTAATAAGCGCTGAGGGCGGAGAGACAAAAAGTCTCCTTACTCCTCCAGAGTTTTGGGATGCAATGCAAAATGAGCTGCACCACAAGGCCAAAAAGCAACTTCAATGATCTCTGCATTTTTTTCTATGGCTGCGCGAGCACCTCTCTCTGGAGGCTGCTCGATTCCTGTCCCAATTAAGCTCACCTGCGGCTGTAACCAAGGATTAAGAGATAGGGCATGGAGTGAGGGGAGTGCAAAAGCAAAGAAAATGTGAAGAAGGGGCCGTTGTCAGCACCGTTAAAAACATCTACACCTGGATCAGCATTATCAGAATGAGTACCCAGTTTCGACGCAGAGGATACCTAATCCAAAATTCGGTCAGTTGCTAGTTCACAAAGGCAGGCTAAATAAAATTGGATGAGTTGATAAAGCTTCACAATGAAATGTAGAAACAGCATTACACAGCTGGCATGCTCTTTCTTTACATGTTGTCCCGAGTTGCGTGTTATCTTTTACTTATTTTTTTAAGTTTAATTGGCATGTTGTGATTCCTTGTTGATGGACAACATGCTGCTCAGTGTACATAGCGCTGCTGAAAATCTGCTAAGAATTGATATAGAAAGGTTGTAGGTTACCATCACTAACTGACTGCCCAACTTATAGGTGGTGCCTCTGTCTATTAAAGTTCAAAAACTGGCTGCATGTAGTGCCCGAAAATTGCTTCGAATTTTTGTAACTTTACTATTAAACAACTCAGTGTCAACCGCATGCTCTCTCACCGATGCATCCCGCCCGGATGTTGGATGGGTTGAAGGTGAAGCCGACGTCACAGACGCATGCCGCCTCTTTGCCATTGGCCTGGCAGGTGGCGTGGCGGCCGCATTCCACCATCTCGCAGGGCGCTGCACGGGTCATCAGGTAAAACACCGTTAGAAGACATCGTGAGAGGGTGTATGGTCCCTAATATATACATGCTCAATAGATTGGGTCACAGCACTGTTTCCAACTGTTCAATTCCCAAGAAAGCAGTGAACGATGCCGGGGAGACACTTGTAGCTGCTTAGACAGTTGTGCACAACTCAAACACAGTACCACTCATACACGAGGTGGATGTTCTACCAATAGGTGAGGTGAAACAGAAGGTGACCGAGACGCTATTATTACTGCACGGCCTCAAAATGTAACAAAGCACTTGTAGTCTGAGACATGAATTGATGCACGCCACAAACTCCTCTGCTCCTAAACTTCAGCCAATTTTCAGTTACCTATCGTGCACTGCAGTGTCGCCTTAATCTGCAGTGCTGTTATAAAGACGCAAAATATCGTCACCTTATTTGGAAATTATGTTGATTTTGAACTAATCACGCAATGAACAAGAAATAAACTGTGCATTGCAGTGACCCCCAATTCTCTTACTGAGACTGTTGTGTTAAATAGGAAAGCTCATGAACTGCGGCTCATAGTTCGACGACAATGCTAGTGTTGTGCCTATGTATGCAAAATGAAGAGGAAAAACAGGTGTGTGTGGCACACTCACAGACGCAGGCCTCCTTGGGGTTGCCGATGAGGTGGTCGGGACAGTAGCAGCGGTAGGTGCCGTCGGCGTTGGCACACTTGGCATTTTTGCCACATGGGTTGGCCAGGCACTCGTTGATGTCTGCGCAAGCAGATGAGTGAAAAAAATTTGAGTTTGCATTTTGCAAGAGACTGTTTCAGCTTCTGCGGACAACATCAATTTGCTCGTGCCATGTTACAATTCCCTGGCGAAAATCTTCCCCAGCCCAACTGGTTTATGGAACAATTTCCAGTTGGTTCCAGTTGGAACCAATTGGAGCCCCACTGGTTCCAGCTGGAACCAACTGGGCTCCAACTGGAACCAACTGGAAATTGTACCATAAACCAGTTGGGCTGGGAAGAACACAGAGCTTCCAAAACCACCTTGTGATGGACTATTCCCCTCTCTCTTGCATTACTCTACCACCAGTTCAAATAAATTGACGTAGAAGTAAGCGATTACAAGATTTCTTGCCATCACTTTGATCTCTAAGAGTGACTCACTCCTCACTCATTTAGTTATCAGATTGCACAAAAAATCTTGAAAAGGCTTGACAAAACCTCTCTATAATACGCTGTTAACAACAAAAAAGACTCAATGATCAGCCATCAGTAATAATAAGCTCTGTGGCAGCACTGTGAGAGCGGGTGACAGCTTCATCTGCGCATGCGCCGGGTACGCATGCGATCAGCGTGCACGCACCTCGGCAGCGACTCTGGGGCGATGGGTGGATCTTTTCGTAGCCCGCCTTACACTGACACAGGAATCCGCCTTCGGTGTTCACGCAGGCAGCATTGCGGCCGCACGTGCCTCGAGACAAGCACTCGTTGCGGTCTGGAAGGAAGAACACGTGGGAGAGGGGGAAGGATTTGTATGATATAAGGCGATTCTCTCTCTCCCAGACCACGCGTCATGGTAATTTACGCATTAAATTCGGTTGCTGGGCCCCATGTAACAGTGACAGTCATGAATAAACCCACGACCAAAAGAAAATGCAACTGTTGCTCACGTCACGAGCAACAGTATTCTCTTACACGCGGTAGCAGCTTGAGCACTCTTGGATATTTCAAACGATCTCTCCGCACTGGATCTCCCCGACAATTCTTTTTTTTTTTTTTGCAAGCTTCACTGCAGCACAGAAATCTTGCAGTGAAACCAACCTGTTGTGGCTTTTCATCAGGACATTTCAATTTGTTAAGAAGGAAGCGAAAACCACATTAAAATTGCGAAAACGTGAGATTCATAGAAGAAAAGGGAATTTATTTATCTAAATGCTTAAATGATGATCAGAAAGTAGCTGCCTGCTAAGGTCGGCAATATCTACTCTCCCCACAAGAGTGCGCTTATTAGGGCATGCAAACTACATGCAAAGCGTGCGGCACAGTGAATAGAACTCACAAACGCCAAAAACACGTGTGAATAGAAAATAGCCAAGGCCTGCTCCGCCCACACACCCGACTCCTGCTCGCCCAGTAAACGTAAAAAGCATAACAACACCAACAATAACAAAAAATATGCTCTTCAGCAAGTGGGCTCTACCCTGTGCACGCGTGCAAAGCAGTGAAACAACCTTTGGCGAACGCAAGTTTGAGGGACACTCGCGGCCTTGGGACGCTGCGGTTCATGATGCTTACGGTCAAGAATAACTGTGGGATAAATTTAAATGACTGCTTACTACTTTCAGCACAAAAAACTTTCAGCAGTGTGCTGAAAGTTAAGCCTTTACCGATGTCCTGAGCAAACCAAAAGGCAGCGAATTTCATTTCCTGACTGGCAATTTCCTCGCTATTTATGTACTATCGCGCTCAATATGAGTTGCAACACGCGGTCATCGACCGGGGCTCGTTCCGTGGTGTGCCTCCTCCAAACAGTCGCTCGGAATTCTGGGGGAAACTGCTGTTCCAGGAAACAACAGCACCCCCGCTCAGGAAAAAGTTTCTCCCAGAATTCCGAGCGACTGTTTGGAGGAGGCACACCACGGAACGAGCCCCGGTCGATGACCGCGCGTTGCAACTCATATTGAGCGCGATAGTACTGACTTATCACGGCCACGCGAAGCTAGAAAGCTAAGCAATGGATGGAACTGCCTGCGCGATTATCTGTCCTTACCGGCTTCAAAATTTGGTTTGTCAGTTACTAATCAAAGCTGCACCACATAGAATCAGGGCGATCCCCAGTGGCTGCAGCGAGGCTTTGTTTAAAGTTAATGCATGCGACTGCCAGCACGAATACCTATGGCTAAGCAGATTCTTTGCAATAACACAAACAATAACTGTGCCTGGAAATTTATCACTACGCGAAAGCGAGCTGGCCAGACGCGGCTTCTCTACCCAGGTACCGTTGATGAGGCTTCGTCCGGTTAGGTTGCTGGCTTCTCTAAGTTGAACAAAAATTCGAACGCAACGCAAGGCAGCCCGAGAGCGCGCTTTCCCTCTTACCGATGCATTCCTTCTGGTTGGGCGACACTTGGTAGCCCTTCTTGCACTGGCAGAAGTTGTTGACGCACTCCGCATTGGCCGTGCAGTCGTGGTACGTCGCGCATTCCACACCCACGATGTCTGCGAAGAGGATGCGCATCAAGCGGTCAGGGAACAAGTAGAGGTGCAAAAAATAAATACTAGAGAGAACATACAGGGGACTGAACAGAACAAAGAGAGAGAGAAAAAAAAACGCGCTCAGTGTTTCATGCTCGTCATTTTTTTCTTTCGGGACGGTATATTTTCGTCAACTTTTGTTCGACTTGGCCTCTTACTGGAAGGAAGCTCGTTAATTTGACCAACGTGTCACCGCGCCGTCTATCGACCCAGAATAAATTCACGAAACGTAACAGTGAGGGCAAAATGTCATTGCGCATTTCTTACGCCATTGTGGATCGGCACTGGGTGAAATATAGTGTTTATATCTACGACGTAACCTGACGCAGCAGGTGACTGCTAAAGCAAGTTCACCCAGAATATTTTTAATCGCATGTCTCTTCCTTAAGAAATCACATCATGCCTCAGGAGTCGCGTTTTTCCCGGTCCCAATTGCTCCGGAAAAGGCGAGTTACATAGGAAAATTCTTCTTCTGGCTGTAGTAACCGTCCATAGTAACCGTCCCACTAAAAACCGGAACAAAGCGGGCCGTGCAAAGGACTTCCCGAAAACCCACCTCTTTCGCACGACTGGTAAGCGTTACCGGTGTAACCCTTGGGGCACTCGCAGCGGTAGCTGCCGGGGCTGTTGTAGCAGAGGCTTCCGATGGCGCAGGGATTCTGGGCACACTCGTCCACGTCTGCGCAGGTGTTGAAGGAGGTAGAGAGAGAGAGAGCACATTAGTTCGCAACCGTGGCGTCCGCTAAGGAAGGAATAGTGAAGGAGTGAACAACTGGGCGAGAAGAATGCATATGTGTACACACCGAGACACTGAATCCTTGGGTCTCCAGAGTAGCCCTCCTTACAGGTGCAGTGGTAAGACCCCACATCGTTCAGGCAGAGTGCGTTCAGGCCGCAAGCCGTTGGTCTCGAGCACTCGTCCAGATCTGCATCGTGAGTGGTGAGAGTGAAATGCGCAGACGACAACAGATTTTTTTTCCGCTTCTATTATTTAGTACAGAAATCGGCACATGCCGATATTCAGATCATAGTTTGATAGTAAATTTGATTATAATCGTTTATATAGGCCTTATTTTAAACTTTGATTCATGTTTGGTTACCTTCTTCCCTTATCGAGAGGCTGCGCTACGGTATGTCCGGAAGTCTAAGGGCGGTGGCGAGCATGCCGAAGAGCAACTATAACTTAATAAGGCAAACTACCTACAGTCCAACCTCGTTATAACGAAGTCGCATTTTGCGCGGAAATTCGTTCGTTATATCCGATATTCGTTATAAAAGCATGCACTCAAATTACGGCAGAAAAGGTCTGTTTATAAACCCAAGTAAAGGCACTTTAGGATGGACAGCACAGGGTTGAAAAAATGCACTATTTTTTAATTTAACGCGTGGTATAAGCATGTCAAACCTCACCTTGCATTTCATACTGGAAAGCAAGAGCGAACTCACAAGTCGGGATGCTGGCCAGGTGCAAAAACTAATTTATTTAAAAAACGATGTAATCTTCGTTTGGCGGCACTTCACACTATTTGACAGGTTAAATTTTTCGACGAAATCAACACAGAGCAGTGCTTTCCCGATGTCAGCTGATTTGGCCACAGGTAGGTTCCCGAGGTACCCCCTCAACTTCGCCATCTTCACATGCATTGCTGTTTGTAGCATCATCTGTAGAAACCACCTGATCAACAATTTCTTGGTCGGTCAGTTCGGGCGCCACAGCCAAGTTGTCATCTGCACAGATGAATTCCTCGAACGTAACGTTCGGAACCGCCAGTTGACGCCATGTCGTCTCGCCGAAATTGTCCGCTTGCCTTCCAGTTGCATGCGGAAGCTTTCTGCCTACTTCTCGCAGTTCTCGGCGCCAACGGCTGCTTCTTCACCAGACAAGACGTGGCAAACAATCCGACGGCGGTCATTAAATCGCTGCAGCCAGCCACTGCTTGCATGAAAGTCATTGTGGCCTCAGGCGCAAGTCAGACTTCTCGCCTTCATTTGAAGGACGGCACCAGACAAAGGTTACGCGCTATAGCGTCCTTGAACCATGCAAACAAAGCATCTTCAACATCCTGGTGATGACAAAGCCTTACACCCTTGCTGTCATTCTTCACAACGCCTGCAGAGAGGACGTTTGCAACCTTCTGCCTTGCGCTCAAGATGGTTGATAAAGTGCTAGGCGCGACACCAAAGTCCGCGGCAATGACTTTTCTTTACGCCCGCTGTCGACCGCCCTGAAGATCTTTATCTTCGTTTCAAGCGAAACTGCTGCAAGTTACGACGCGTTCCGCGACGGCGTCCACGGAATGGACTACAGAGATCATAGAGATAGCGCGGAGATAGCGCGCGAGTCGGCAATCGTGCCGGCGGGGTGGCCGGGGAGCATGGGCTTTGGTTCGATCACGTGTCAGTCACATGCTACGCAGCCGTTGATGCTAGATTCATTCGCTCTCCCTAGATGGCGTGGCGTGCGGAAGCGCGGGTGATTCAAACACATCTTAGGTGCGGGCGATTCAAAAGATCAAAATTTAGCGTGTTTTGAAATTTTTTCCTCCTTGTTTGCGCATTTTGAGCGCTGTGAATACAAAAACTGCTTCGTTATAACCGATATAGTGTCGAATTTTTAATTTTTCGTTTCGTTATACAGGTAGAACTCCCATAGAAATAAAGCATGTCCAACCAAACTTTTCTTTCACTTCGTTATATCCGATAATTCGCTGTATCCGTGTTCGTTATAACGAGGTTCGACTGTACTAAATAAACGTGTGTGCTAGATAAACGTCGGGCCGCATTCACTGGAAAGAAGACAATCATGCGCGCACGCTGCTTTCCGCTGCATGCATTATAAGCAGCGCACAATGCATAGGCAAAAGAGGCAGATTCGCATCCCATCGTACCGTGGCATCCGGCCGACAGCTGCGCCTCGCCGACGTATCCCAGCTTGCAACGGCAGAAGTAGCTTCCTTCCGTGTTGGTGCAGTCCGTGTTTGCACCACACGCATGCGGGCACTCGTTGATATCTGCGGAGGAGGACAGAGGAAGAAAGTCAAGCGTCGACCGATCTCTCACTCAGCATGCTGCCCCGTCGTAAAGAGGCTAGCTACTCTGTCCTTGTACTCCATGATTACGGAGCTCTGATAACCCCCTTCATTATAACAGCGCGAGCTGTTATACGGAGCCCTTCATGGCATCGATAAGCCGTTAACATCCGGTCACGTGACGGCGTGAGGTCACGTTGCGGTATCCCAGATTCGCACCATGCCCCCCCCCCCTCGCTTGACCGCGCGCCGTCTCAGCGCGCTCGCGCATGCGCAGCAGACAATGCAGCAGACGACGCTGCTGCGCCCAACGTTCCTATTGGCAGCGCCGTCGGCCAAATACTCCCAGTAGACCTTGCGAAAGTACATGACTTCCGGCACACTTTTTGGCGTGCAGCTCGGATAGCGATCGAGGGCCTCTCTTAAGCTTTCCTTCCTGAATGACACTAATTGTTAGTAGCTCTTTATCAAAAAATAACAATGAAAGGAAAAGATGTTGCTAGCCGCGGCATCTGCCATCGAAACCTGAAGCACCTGAGCTGCGCCTAGCATGAATAAAATGACAGGGAGAAAAGAGCAAGAAGTGAAAGAAAGAGGGGAACAATAGAAAGGAAGCATAGGAGCCTTATGGCACCAAGTCTGTAGCTTTTAGACAGGCAGAAGCAAAGCGACAGCTTGTGCTGAGTTTATAGCGCGTTACGCAACGGAGCGTAAACACCTGACAATTATTTTTTTGCCTTTCCTTTTGTTTCTAGTTACTTTATCAAAAGATGTGGTTGGAATGCAAATCTACGGGAGTTAAGGTATACTAACGAATCGATACAGGTTAATAAGTCAGTAAAATATGAGAGGTGGGCTTTAGTTACAGGGTGGCTCTTTGTAAAAACGACACCTCGTAATACCCGCGGCATTAAATAATTAAATATATACTCCTGTCACATAGCCTTTTACCCCAAATCTTATCTCTAACCCTCACTCTTACCTCAACCTGACATACTTTCTCACCTCAGCCTGTTTCGCAAATAGGCTCCTTTTACTGTCGCCCAGGGTTTAACGAGAAGCGTACACTTGACGGGCATTCACATTCATTAAATTGCCCTTGGTTTAAAATCCCGATTTGAAGGAGAAGACCACGCAACATTGGAAAGGGGCTGAGAAGAAACAGTTTGCATCACTCGCTGCTTCCTGTGGCAAGACCAGTGTTGCTTCCACGAGGTAGGCGTTGCGCCCGCAAGCGGCGGCGGCAGCTTTTGGCAAGGGGAGGCACGCACAGGGGCGGGACAGAACAAAAGAAGCGGCAAGTTCACACGCGCTTTCGCTTTCATCTTCTGCGGTGTCGCCTCCTCCAATTAACGCGGCAGGAATTCCTGAGCGCGGCGCGCGCTTCTTATTCTTAGTTTTACTTGCCGTTCCACTCTTCGGTCCCATTGTCTGTGGAACGCCATACCGCCCGCAGGCCTTGAGAGAGCTAGGCGACAGTGCGCGGCATCGTCTGCTACCAAGTCGTCTGCTCCGAAGCGTGAACGCTTGCGTAGCACGCTGCAGACGGTTAGATGCCGCTTCGAATGCTTTATTTTTTAATTTTTCACTTGTGAGTGTTTATACGGCGGTCTACGACTGCGTGCAGAAACTTCTGACTGGATCTGTGCCAAGGATCCAGCTCCAAGTTCAGTCAGTCACTGCCTGCAAAGGTTTTACTATATTAAAAGTGAGATCAGACCTGTCCCATCACAGGAAAGTAAAATGTAACTTGAGTAATCAGCGACTACTCGAGTTCTGAAAGATGGCGCATTTTAAGGCTTTAAAAAAAAATGCTAAGCCGAGCTATAAATTGAGAGGGAGAGAAATTTAAGGCGGTTATAGCAGCTGACAATGAGGACTTACCGTGAATGCAACACCGCTTATACAGAGTGTCTCAACTAAGACTTTAGACAATTTTTAAAAATAGGCTAAGCTAGAAGAGCGCTTTTTTCGGCATAGCACTGACAGTGGTGTAACTAATATGAATAGTTAACTAATATGAATAGTTAACTTTTTAACCATTGCTGTTAGTCTCCTTAATTATTGAGAGGCGCGTAGCCCGCTGTAAGTAATATTCTTACCAGTTTTTAGAATTTCAAAAACGCAGTTACCCTCGGCGCTCTGGCCCAACAAATTTAGGCTATTTCGACAAGTTACGTTCACTGCAGAGGTTGCTTTGCCTGCAAGTTTCTCCAAAGCGCATGCATTTTGACTCTATGTAGCCAGAATTTGTTGGGCCACAGCGCTGAGGGTAACCGCGTTTTCTAAATTCTAAATGTTTATATGTATATTACTTACGGTAGGCTACGTGCCTCTCAATAATCAAGGAGCCTAACATAAATAGTTAAAAAGATTACAATTAAATATTAGTTAACGAGCCTGCTATAATTAGTACACCTTTGTTGTATTCTAATGTACTACACCGCTGACAATGCTATGGCGAAAAAAGCACTCTTCTAACTCAAAAAGGCTATTTCTAAAAATCGTGTAAAATCTTGGGTGAGACAATCTGTATATATATCTTTCTCTCGCTAAACCACGCGCAGACATGAACGTGCCACTTACCCTGACAGGCGATCTTTGGGTTCCCGGTGAATCCCGGCGGGCACTGGCAGTAGAAGCTTCCGGGCGCGTTGACGCATGTGGCCCTCGTGCCGCAGGGAAAGTGCGGGTCCAGGCACTCGTCCACGTCTACGCAGCCGTGGTGGGCACGGCCCGGCAGGGGCTTGTATCCCGGCTGGCACTCGCACTCGAAGCCGCCCGGGAGGTTGTGGCACACCGAGTTGGTGCCGCACGGGTCGTTGCGGCACTCGTCCACGTCTACATCGCCGCGAGAAGGAGGAGGCCACGGTTCGGTGAAAACGGCGTATACTTTATTAGCGGGTGAAGCGAACTAATTGCAAACGCTTAGTCCTAGCCAGCAATGGTTACTCCTTGGCAAGACCTATTGTGCTTGACGTTCCTTTGTAGTAACCAAAGACATCTGTGGTTGGTTTTTGAGAGACTAATATGGTTGTGGCAAGGGCGTCCGCAGAACTTTTTCCAGGGGGGTGCACCCGATGTCTGGAGATGGGGGAGGCGGTAGGTTTGTAGTTGTTTTCTACTGGGCATAAATAATGTCCGTAATTCCAAGGGGGGGCAACCGCCCCCCCTTGCCCCCCCTTCCGGACGCCCATGGGTTGTGGCAATTTTAGTCACAATAGGAGGTATTAACTCAGCCGTAGTGGTCGTCGCCATTTTGGCGTCCATGCAGTACGGCGAAAGGCTACAGTGCGTGTCTAACCGGGCTTATCCCACCCACCTCCGGCCTAAACAGCTGAAGCTGAGCGTTGAACACCAAGATGGCGCCCATGACGTCACGTGGATACCTCTTATAGGGCCAACGTCTGTAGTACTAGCGATTAAGACAGATTTAGTAGCGGCCGCTTTAACGACTGTCATGGCATGCCTTTTGTGTTACTGATCCAACCTAGCAGATCCAGCTGAAAATGAGTATTTATCAAAGGTATACGAAACATCCCGTTAGCAAAGCTCTACAGTAACCGACCTGGGGATAAACTGACAACCAAAACTGCGCTGTCAAAGGCTCCTGGTCGTCTGCAACTCGCTCTTAGCGACAACGAGCTGCATATTCATCGCGCCACGGCGCGAATGAAATGTGTACTATAATATACAGTGAACGTGCACCCACCATGGCACTCGATGGTGGGGTCGCCAGTGAACCCGTCGGGGCAGACGCACGTGTAGCTTCCAGGGACGTTGTGGCACTCCGCGTGCAGGCCGCACGCGTTCGGGTCCTGGCACTCGTCGATGTCTGGGAGAGAAGCGCACCACAGGTTAGAGACCCCGAGGAAATCCCGTTCACAAAGACACGCGTCAACAGTGTTCACAATCTCTAAAGGTCATTGTGTAAAACCTGTAGAGTGTACAGATCCCAGAGTACATAATGATGATGACTAGTCCTATTACGAGAAAATATGGCGGCATGTGTGTATGTACACGCAGATGGCACAGAAAATCCCAGCTATGGCAAGAAAAATAGTGTGACGTCATCAAGCGGCCGTATGACGCACACTGCAAGCCGAACACCTCCACTTCGGACAACCCTATAAATGTCGTTCGTCTACATATACTCGCCATGGCTGACCTCCATGTGGCGCAACAGCTCGTCGTACAGGGTTCCGGGTGGTGTCATGCGGCTTTTCGTTGCATACAATTTACATGTGTTAGTAAGCTGGAGGCTAGCTTGCGACACAGATTCGAACCTACGGCATATGCACGTATGCCTTCCCAGACTTTCATATCAAAACTGTGGTGCAACCGTTCGACCATCTCGGGATCTTTAACGTGCACTGGCGTTAAAGATCCAGTTTTCGAGACGGATGCGCACAGCTTGCTGAGGCTTTCACACTGCAACGATCACAGGCGCTGTACAAAGGGCCTACAGAGATTCGCAGCTTGCGCCCGCTTCATCGCGACTGCAGATCAGAAGTATGCAGCACAACGTTGCCTGATGACCCAATTCCGCTCTCACAACGAAAGCAAGAACGCAGCACGCGTAAACCGTTATGACTTCAGCGATGTAGGGTCCAAATCAATAATAGAGCGCTAATTGGTGCCTTTTGTACGAATCCTGACTTATCGACGCGCTACAGTTTAAAGCACACAGGAATCTCGAGAACACTTTAGATCAGTTAATGGTAATTTAAACTGATACACTCCCTAGACACAAATACGCCTATAAGGGAGTAAAAAGGGAGTAATCTGTCCTCTAGCGCACTTCCTTTTAGGGGCTGGGTATTCTGCCCAAGCCTTGGGGTACATTGCCATCACTACAAATACGGAATACGTTTGGCAACGGAAACACATTCCGTCTTCAAAACACGCAGTTACGAAGACTTTAACCGAGATTTCAAAATCCCCTGCTGCCTAACCGCATCAGGACTTCCGGCGCTGCATTTAAAAGCATCCTCCCATTGCTAACTGCATCAGGTTGCTATGACTTGCAGTGGGAATATGCCTTCGTTGCCAACAGTAAGCATTCTGCATATTTGATGATCAAAATCTACCCCGGAAATTGGGCAGCATTGCCTGCCCCTAAAAAGAAGTGCGCTAAAGGACAGCTTACTCCTTTTTTACTCCCTTTTTACTCCAATATAGGCGTATTCGTGTTTAGAGTGCAGTGCAGAGTACTCTTACTCCGTTTAGAGCGTTTAGAGTACGCCATTCTCACATTAAGAAGGCAAAAAATACGGAGTAAGCGGTACCAGCGACCACACACGGCGAACGTCAAATTTCGCGCACTAAGGAGACGCACAGACGAAGCGCCAGGAAGGTCAAGCGCACGCACGAAGGCCAAACGTATACGTGGCACGATGTTGTCAAAGCAACGCCGCCTAGCGTCCACGAAAAGAAACAGAAAAACATAAAGAAAGCACTCTCCCAGAGAAAAGGGCGACGACGGGACTGACATAAGCGTGACATGCATAAAGCGCGCGCGTAATCTGCAAAGGAAAGCCAGAACTACGAGCGCGAAAATCGCCCGGCACATTTCGTGGCGAGCAAAATTCGCGCCTCAAAAGCTTACGTTGAGCAGACGACGGCGTGAATGTCAAGTTGTTTTCTTTTTCGCTTTTTCTTTCTCGGTTTTTATCGTTTATTCGCCTTTCTGGAGGAACGCCGGCGGGCGCGAACAATGAGAGGAAAGCGGCAGAATGCGAGAACACACAACGACGGCAGCGGTGTCGGCGCCCCGTGGTATCTTGCACAACAGACCAATCTGTCTCCCCGGACACGCAGCGGATATGCAAGTCTGTAGAATGGTCGACGGTGGTGTACGAAGGGGGGGGGGGGGGGGGGGGGGGGGAGAAAAGGAAGGCAGGGGGAGGAAGGGCTTTTGTGTAAACACTTCTAGGATTCACTAGAGGGACAATGCGCGCGCTATACATATGCACTGCTCTGCGGCGCGCTCGCGTTTCTGTATAAGTGTTTGCGCTGCCAGGAATGGCCTCGTCGTCCTTCCAGCGTCCTTTGCACCGCACGCGTCGCTGACCGCGCATTCGTCACGGCAGGAACAGCAGGAGGGGGGATCCGACGTCGGAGCAGTGAAACCGAGAAGCATTTTCTTTTTTCTTTTTGCAAACTTTCGGAGGCAGGCTTCGTTGCATCTGCCTCGGTCGCTGAGCGACCAGAACCGGAGCGACCCTCTCCTCGCGTGAAGACCCTCATCCGTCGGAGTGCTGCCTGCGCGCCTTATATGTATAGCTTCGCGGAAAATCAATTTCGCCGGTTATGAAGTGTATCGCATACGGCGTCCGACTGAGTAATGGCGTGGAGTCGCTTCGGAAAGTGTAAGGAGAGCACAGGCATGTTGTATACTTGTGGTGCGCGCCCCTGGGGTGAATGAACGGGTCGGAAGACAGTGGGGAAAGGGGGGGGGGGGGGGAGCAGAGAATTGAGACACGGATGGTGCAATGACAAGAAGAGTTCATAATACAGATAATCATGTAAAGCGCAGCAAATTATGCGCCGTGGGAACTGTGTGGATCCTGCCAGAGATAAAATCGGAAAAAATGGGCTTCGCCCGAGTTAGTTGGCGCTTCGCGTTATTCATTTTGTCAGGTCGAACCTAGAAGCAAGGACAGCGAGCCGGGTTTCATTCCTTAGCTCACGTTTTTAAATTAAGTTCAAGTTGTCAGTGAGAATAACACCGAATCGTGGGGTAAATGCAGAACCTTAAAGACACTGTCGTTCTTTTTGTTTTTGTTTTCTTCTCGTTTCGCCTTCTGGCGAGTGAAGCTCCGCCTTTAATTTCTCCCTTTCTTCTCCCTCTAGCACGAATGTGGGTGGTTCACAATGACCTTGAACGAAAAGAAAGGGAGGGTGAACTACTCCACCCATCGCCAACGGTGGCCGAAGCAGCTCCGGAGCAAGAAACACAGGCATGCGCAGAAGTAAAGAAAAAAATAACAATCACCGGGATGGAAACAGAAGAAAGACGTTACATAGTCCCCGTCTGCGGTCAAAAAGAGAGATCCGTGAAGCAACGGTGTTTTTCTGAAGAGCTCCTGGCCTGCTTTAAGTATTTTTCGGTTAAAAGCAAAGAAACGGCACGAGTAGAACATGCCAGCCAATTTTCGTCTGCTACAGTTACGTACTTTGTTCGTCGTCTGCGGGGAAGAAGCAAATAACAGGGAGCGAATAAGCATCCGCCAGACAACGGTTTCACTTTCCTTCGCTGCTCAAGGATGGGTGGAATTCCGAGAAGACATTCCGGAGAAAGAGAAAATAAAAACGGGAAGAGCACACTGAGCGTATGGGAGGCTCTCACGGCAGCCGTTGCCGTCAGGCGACAGGATGATATAGACGGGTCTGTACAGGTGCGCTACGTAACAAAGAGCGAAGAAGCTACACTCCTCTTCTCCCTCTCCAGAGAGCCTTATTTATCGCTGTATTCCTCGAACGAAAAGGAACAGGCGGCCGTGCGAGCTGTATACACCAAACAGACGCTGAGGAATGAGTGAAATAGCCGAAGCGTTTCAAGGATGCGTCTAGACACGGCTTTCTTTTGTTCGAGCAGTTGTCAGCGTTGCCGGCGGCCATGTTTCACTTTCCACGGCCTTCACCCCTTGTGAGCTCTCGGCGCCAAAGTCGGGCGACCGCGGTTACACGGCTGCCTCGGGCGTACCATTCTCGTGCGTTTTTGTCGTGAATTGTGTATAAAATACAAGTTTCCGCCTTTTCTACTTTCGTTTGTGCACTTACTCCAGATTTCTCTGATTTGGTCGTAGGTGCATTTACCGATGCCGATTTGCTGTCTAAGTTAATTGTTACGTGAAAAAATCGTGCCGTGATGAAAGGTGTCAGGATTTGATTATTAAGCTGCCTTTGGTGAGAACCGTGGTTCTCGTTGCACGAAATTTTTCGCATCTGGACGCCATCGAACTGCAGCCGAATTGAGCCCTTCTACGGCAGCAGAACGCCATGATCTCCTAAATCAAGCGCCGATTCTCGGCCGTACAACGCCATTGACTATAGTCGGATAGAACTCAAGAACGCAGCGGCTTTTCCCCGTCAGAGGACCCCCTTCCAGCCAATGGCGTCGGCCGATTCTCATGAACCTGCTAGAGTAATAATGCAAGGAGTGGTAGATTGAAGGAGATAATTCCCTCTCTCCATACTAGGGGATAGACCCCTACCTTCATTGTAACGTTAGCAGGGTCATGAGAATCGGCCGACGCCATTGGCTGGAAGGGGGGTCCTTTGACAAAGGGGAAAAGCCGCTGCGTTCTTGAGTTCTATCCGACTATACTAAAGCCACTACGACGGGTGACTGGTTCGCTTTAGTTAATACAGACTAAAGGCATGCGGACCATTGCTCATGAAAGGCTTGACGCTTAATGCTAGCACACATCTACAGAGGGCTGGCTCCTTTCATACGACTGTCGGTTCGGTCTCAGTCGTTCAGCGAAAGCCGAAAGAGATTCACTTAGTTACTCTGCTTTAGCGGCTGTTGAATGAAAGTGATACCCATTAGATATAGACATACCCTCGGCAGATGTAGTTATATTTGTGTATCGCGCATGCAGCTTAGAGAGCGATGTGAAGAAAGCAAAAGTGAGGCTAAATGACAGCAACAACCACTTCCAGTCAAACGAGAATACTGCCCTCGAGGGTGTACAGACAGTGATGTACAGGCAGGTGTACAGGGTGTGTGCATTCTTTCGCGCCGCATACACATATGCTGTTGCCGACGGTCGCATGCACTGTGCGAGGCGTGTGGCGCCAGGCTGAATTCGACGCGCCTGAGTTTGCCACCGAAAATGCAAACGGAAGCGAGGAAAAGAGCAGTGAAAAGAAACATGCAAGTACGGGTAGCGGCCGTACGAAAGGGAAAACATTACAAGCGTTTCACAACAGCTACTTTATAAGTATGATGGAGAGGCACAATTTGTAGTTTTTTTTTCCCTCCGAAATAGCTCTCCTCTGGACGTACAGACCCCTGAGACATTTCGGATTTCAACGAATAAATTTCAACTAAAATCGCTGTGTATGTGTATGGGGGAGGGGGGTACAAACAATGTTCGCTACCGTACTGCGTGTACGTGTCTAATCTAGAATTTTTTTTTCTTCGAACCAGAAAAGGCGAACGTCAATAGCAACTCGAGGGAGAAAGCGCAGCGTGAGAGCAGGCTAGGGGCTGGCAGCTTCAGAATACCGTCGCAGAACACGTGTACCACTGCCTCTATCCTCTGGAAGCAGCTTGGCCAAGGCATGAAGCAAGCGCGTCATAATCCTCGACCGACTGGCTCTTCGCGTCGTGCGTCACTTTACTCTCATGCAGGTGCGACAGGAAGATTCCTCAGCGGATATATATGTGTGTGTGCCTGTCACAGGATACGTGTCCGTGCCTGGCCCCGAGCCACGGCGATGCAGTGATAGATGCAGCAGGCATAAGAGCTGGTGCACGTGTATTACGTGTGGGCATATACAGAGGCGCGGTGGGCTCCCATGCCAGGCGTCGCCGGGGCCATCGTGTTTATATGCATGTGTGTGTGCCGAGGCATCGATCACTGTCCCGAGGCGCCGCCAGGGTGCCCCGCGTCTCAGGCGGGGGCCCCTGTCCGCGCCCGAGTCCCTCCAGCGGTGGCGGTGCCGTGCCCTTGAAAACGGCGGAGCGAGCGACGCCCCCTGGCGGTCCTGACGACGTTATTAGTGGGAGCGGAGGTGAGAGGCCCTGCCTGCGGGACGCCGCGCCACCAGGCAACGTTTCGCGGACCCGCGCATTAATACCAGGGGGGTAAAGCGCGGTGGGGGTGGTGTGATAACCTTCTGCGGTGCCACCTAAGGCATTGCAAAGAATGCGTACAAAAAAAAAAAAGGATAGTACAAAATTAATGACTCACTACCTCAGCAAGCGTTGAAATTTACTTCAATAGAATATTTTTGCGCTTCTAATCACCTTGATCTTAAAAACATGGAGGGGATGCTATATTTAAGCTTCAGTTTCATGGTGATGGCGACCATCATGGTACCGATCAGAATCACGTGGTCTAAAAAGATCGATGTTGTCAGATTAGCATGGCCTGTATTCAGTCAGCAGAACAACGGCTGGCTATCAAGAGGAGTAACCATAATGACTGACACCGCGGTTAGCATTGCGTGTTTTTACCTCAGTTCGTGAGAAACATGTTCACTCTAATGAAGACGTACACGAAAAAAGGACAAGTAGAACTGGCGCTGGTCCGAAACTGTGATGCTAAATGTGAATGTAGCGTTTACAGGACATTCGCGCAGTAAGTCTTCAGGAATAGTTGCCACGACGAATAAACGAACTGTATTCCCTTGTGATAAATGCTAAAGAAAGTTTGTGGCGCTTGCAATGACTTATACGATAGGAAACTGCGCAACCACAAGGGAAAGACGGTTGTGCTACAGAAGAGCTTGAAGCGGTGTAGCTGGGCTGATTCAGGGAATAATGCAGGGCTTCGGTGGCAATGACTACTTCTGGGCCCATGTACACATTTCGGTAAAAACCGACAAGCTCTTTTTTTTTCACTAACCTACGGGCGTCTGAACACGTACGAAAGTCCGGCTTTCTTGGAGGCCACCTTTATATGCAAGGCAACGAAGGAACATTGTGAGATGCTGTTATAAACGTATTGATGGAAACGGTACGACCTTCCGGTGCATAGCAATTCTTGCTTTTAAAGTTTGTCTGCGCTCGTAGCGAGTAGTGGAGAGTGCAATAGAAAACCAATGGGGCGCATTTTTTTAACAATAAATATCACAGAACTATAAGAGTACCGAGAATGGATCTGCGGATATTTTGATTGTGACGATGCAATCTTACGATACGCAAAAAAAAAAAAAAATCTCTGCCTCTCCCGTAAACGAGAGTAGAGTAAGCATGAAATGTTTACGGGCCTAATGTCATCTCGGTGGACACCCGAACCGCACAGTAAAGGAAGGGAGGAACGCCACCACCCGTTCGGCGCGATGCCTTGCCCTTTGAACGCAGTGCTTCTCCCCCGGATCACGTATGACAACGCAGTGTAACGTGGCATTTATGTGCTTTTTGCACGCGTTATTAGAAATCGGAAATTATAATTCCGTGCATTATCAAACCCACAGCTCCACTGATATCTTGATAAACATTGAGAAGGCACTGGCAGCAGTTATTTTTTGTCTCGTTTGGAGAGTAACCGGCGCTTGCATGCCGGTCGCGTAGGAGGGCTTAGAGAGTCTCGTTAAATCTCGTTAAGTCTCGTACGGTGCCCGGATGTTCTCGTTTCAGTGCCCGGATGAGTGGATTTCAGTGCCCGGATGACTGGAATTCAGTGCCCGGATGACTGGAATTCAGTGCCCGGATGAGCGGATTTCAGTGCCCGGATGATGGCTCTCGGTCTTGGCGTGACGTCACCACCCTGCCGACAACGGGAGCTAAAAGCATTTCATGCTTAAAATGCGTTCATAAACAATTTCCCGCAGAAAAAAAAAAGCGCGTACAAAGCCCAGCATGATCGCTGGTAGGCTAAACTGAGACGACTTGACCTGCAAGAACGTGTGACTAAACGAAATTACTAAGAATGAACCGGCGTTGCAGCGTACGCATAGGTTTTCTTTTTAATTACTTCTACTGCAGTGCTCACCGTTGCAGGCGACTGTGGCGTTCCCGGTGAATCCCCGCTGGCACTTGCAGACGTAGTGTCCGGGCAGGTTGCAGCACTCGGCGTTCTCCACACACAGGGCGGCCAGCGCCGGGATCTCGCACTCGTTGATGTCTGAGAGGGAGAGAAAGAGAGAGGAAGACCGCCGTTAGCAACAGTAATAGTTTTAGGCTTAACGTACAATCGAACTAAAGTGCACCAACAGAGTTTATATTTGCAAGAACGCTAAACGAAATACGTGAACTCAGCTACAGCTGCTTTGTTCCTCTTTTAATGCAAAGTAAGTGATTACCAGGAAAAAAAAAAAACTGAGCTGAGCTTGTTCGGCCGGAACGAAAGCGATCATGTTCGCATTGATTCTGACTATGCACATACACTCTTGATGCTCACTAGCTGCTTTGATTTCGCGCGGCAAACTTAGGTGAGTGTAAAGATAGTGGTCACGTGAATGCGCACATGTGGATCTTGTTAATGACTTGTTAATCTGCATTATCACACCTTTTCACGCGTATGCAATTGAGAACCATGTATGCAAAGAGAAAACAAATTGAGTACCAATATCAAAACCATGCGCAAAGTCGCGCGGAAATAAAAATAAGAGAGAGAGAGAGAAAGAGAGAGACATTTCAATCAGTGTAAAGCTTTTCAGTACAATAAATACATTTTTAAAACACCTTTCGCAACACTATTCGCAATGGATCAATCGATCAATCAGTCAACGAATCGACGAAAACGCAAGCCCGAATGTCGATCGCAAACGAGGCCTACAATTTCTGCTCCAAAGCAGTTACAGAGCGCAATGCACGCGGCCGAGAACAAAAGGATATACCTCCTTGGAGGGCACCACCGAAAAACAACAAAAGTCAAGTCGCGCACAAGCACGGCCCTAAACAGGCGCGCTCGTTTTCCGCACCGTTCCTTCCATCCGGCGCAAGGTCAGACTCTCACCGAAGCGCTAACGGATGCGTGCGCGTGCACGGAGCAAGACGCGCGGCCTCGCATCCCCAGCAGAGCCTCCCCCCACCCCCCTTGCTACCCGTGGCCGCGGGAAAACGCCGGTCCCACGCCGGGACACGAGCCAGTGCTCCAGAGGGCACTCCGCTAACACACACCCGCGGCGCACCAAGGGAAGAGACGCATCTCGGCAGATAACGGCGAACACAGTGCGCTCATGCGGCTCTAAGAACTCGTTGACCAGGCGACCCGCTATGCACGCTAAAGGCGCTAGAGGGCACCACGAACGCCTATCGCGAACTTTGTTTGGCGTCCCCTGCATTCATCCACAACACGCGGTTGTAAGCAGTGTGCGTAAGGCGATATTTCCTCCTCCTTCTTATTCCAGCGGGGCCCCACTTCTTTCCGAGTCGATGCAGCACGTATGCGGCGTTATAGGCCTCACTTGCACGCGCATGCTGCCTTCCAACGCGGCCGCGTGCCTTCCGGGTGAGAGAGGACCGCCGACCGTGAAACGATTTCGGACGGGATAAGTTCCGTTGCAAGCGGGTCTGCCTGCGCGTGCCGCTGCCAACGCTGTATAAAAAGTCTATTATCACTATACGCGGGACGGACCAGACCCGCTATTCCGCTTTGCGCAAATCGCTATTTTTCACGAATCGTGCGAACGCGCGGCCTAGCCAAAACTTCTTCCTTCTTTCTCTTGCTATTTTTGTTTTCATCCTTCACTCTCTTTCTTTTCCTTATCGGTCGCACACCTTTTCTCTCTCTCTCTCTTAATTTTCTTTTTACGATCTTCGGAAGTATGCGCCACCTATCGACAGCAGGCAGGCTTTACGTTTTTACGCCATACCTACGAAACGCAGTGTGGTCTTCGTGTGAGACCGAAAAGAGCGCTCGTTTTGATTCGCACGCTCCGCCGTGAATCGTATCCTGCCAAAAGGCGCAGATTAGGATGCGCAAGAAAAAAAAAAGAAAAACAGTGCGGCCCGGAAGCTAAGGAACCGGTTCGTAACACCGTCGTCGCCTTAACGCCGCACTGACACGGCAGCGTCGACTCTGCTCGTCGCACGATACGCGTAATATGCGATGGACATTTTTGTTAATCTCACCGACTGCTGCTCCCCAAAGTACTTCGAGGCTCTGTAGTCATTACACGGTGATTTGCGGGGCTTCAAAAGGCGATGAACGCTTAGAAGGAAAGAAGGAAGAAAGGAGAGGGAAGGAAAGAAAGAAATGAAGAAAAAAGGAAAGAAAGAAGGAAGGAATGAAGAAAAAAGAAAAGAATGAAAGAAGGAAGGAAAGAAAGGAAGAAAAAAGGAAAAGAAAGAAGGAAGGAATGAAGAAAGAAAGAGAGAGAGAAAGAAAGAAAGGATGAAAGAAAGAAAGAAAGGAAGAAAGAAAAAGAAAGAAGAAAAAGAAAGAAAGAAGGAAAGGAAGACAGACAGAAAGAAAGAAAGAAAGAAACCAGTAGAAATACCCTAAGAGAGAAGCGATGCCACAACAAGGTGCCGATGCCAGCGGTATTTTCGACAGCTCGGAGTTTGCTTAGTGACAATCCCATTGCGCCTTCAAATAAACATCACCAGCTTTCAACACACCCTGTAAACAAGAGCTTCATTGAAGCCGTCAAGAAATGCGTATATGCAACACCAAGAAGTGCCTTTGAAAGAGTAATTAAGTTAGGTTCAAAGGAACAAGAAATTCCTTCTTTTGACTCAAAGTGAAATCGAGAACGCACAAGAAGGCTGTAATTCCCGAAGCAGTGACGCTGGCCCTTAAAAGCGAAATGACGTAAGACAACTAAAATGTGCTGGCGCCGGTTCCACGTTGGACACAAAAGACATTCCTCTTTTTTTTTTTTTCTAAGTGGTAATCAGGCGCGAGGTGTATATAGCTGGACACAAAAAGAAAACCATCCAAGAAGTCGAAAGATATCCGGTTGCGATATAGAACGACCAAAAAAAGCGATGACGGCAGTACATTTACTTTGGAGTGGGATGTACGAATCAACGCTCAAGCTCGCACATGAAAGGGGACGATTAGCATAACCGTAAATGTCTAAACTCCTTGATCGAAAACAAGATATATTGATCAGCTATCGCTGGGGCCAAGGAGCGCGGGGAACGAAGACGCCATGTCACCTTGAGCGGCGAGAAGCTTAGAGGCTGACGCGCATATAATAGGCGTTAAGAGGACTAACTACTTTAAGTAAACGCAACTAGCCCACAGGTTAAGTGAACGTGTACAAAAACAGCTTGAGGAACAACGCGTCGTCTCGAAGCTCGCGCACGGGAAAGCTGTTGGGCGACGTGCACAACGGGATGCCGTAGCCGGCTCTGCATACACAGAGGCAATTAACTCGCGAGAGAATAGAAGCTAACAAGGCGATATATTTATTTTCAGCGGACTGAGAAATGTTCCCTTTGTTCTCTTCTCCCCTACCGGCGAAGCTGAGACAGCGTGAGCAAGTCCTTGAAAAATAAACGAGAAGCAGCCGATAATAAGCTTGCCTCGTTAAGACAATTAATGACCACAAGCCTGTGTAAGACCGTGTCACATGAGCTTTTGTGGTAATGCGAACGCCTCTCTTCTCACCCCAAACTGCAAAACACAATGTCTGTTTGTGCACAAGATGTCTTTTTTTCCCCTTCTTATTGCGATAAACCTTGCGTCTGACGCAACGATTGCCTCAGTTGCACATGTGCCATAAAACCCAACACAACACAACACAGCACAACAGCTCTTATTGTGAGTAGAGATTTTGTGTGTATCGTTGGTTTTAGGAGTGAAATGTCAAATTATGATCTGACACGGGCTGGTAGATCTAGTATATTATGATTCGTGCATTTCTAAATGTGAGAGATACAAGTGCCTTTTGCCCAGCTGTACCTATCTGGCGGCCGCGATAGAATATGTACGCTGTTCACGTTCGTAAAGATGGGGGACAAAAAAGGTTCACAAAAATCAAATTATCTATCAAGTGAGAAAGAAGAAATATGGGCTTAGTCGTAACAAATCGCAGATATGCGGTTCCTGCTGTTTGCGTCGGACACTGCAAAACAGGAAGGACTGAATATGTAGACGGGTTAATCCTTCAGAAAGTAACTGCGTTTCCGCAACCTTTTGTCTCTGAAAGAGTGACCATTACCAATTTAGAGATTGCATATTAGGTCCCTTTCTACATACTTTTTTTGCTTAGAGTACGCGTTAGATATTCAGTCGTCTACATTCTGTGGACATGGCTGCTCCAGTTATTGCCAGTTATTATGTTTATCAAAAACAAAACAAAATAAAAGAATGATTCGCTTTGAAACAAGTCTGGTGGTCGCAGAAGGCTCCTACGGGGTTGGGGTGGGGGTGGGGGGGGGGATTGGCTTCGCCAGCGCTCAATGGTGATATAAACATTGCACTATAGACGAAAAGTCGCAGCGACACGTGATCTCTGCGTGACATTTGCGTGTGAGTAAGCAATTTGTTTTGGACAAGGAAGCTTCCCAAGAGTTTCCAATAACTGCAACACTGCGTCACCCTCGCGCGCACGTCGCAGAAACAGCACTGTAGCCGTATAGCGTGACATTTCCTTGTACGTAGTGGTCTATACGTATATCCAGACATGTTACCGCTTTCTCCGTACTTCCTGGTTTTTGTCTCGAGCGTCTGTCGTGACTGTCTCTCAGGGGGCGTAAAAATTATGCTAGGCTATTCTACAGGCTAGGCGACTCAACTGAGAAGCAGTATATAGTCCGCCTCGCGCTCCCGTATATAGCGGAGAAACCATTCAGAAATGTTCGGCACATAAATCGCACTCCGTTTAGCCGCGTAGTTTTGATCTCCGCGGCGCACTCAGCCCTTAATTACTTCATTAAGTACTTAGAAAACGTGCAGTAATGCAATTGCTCACGTGAGTCAGTTGACTTACTTGAGTGCAATAACGCGTCCCGTTATAAAGCCAATTAGGCACGAGAGTCGTGGACGGAGCAAGAGCGACAGACATGATGTCACTTTCACGCACTGCGTTTACCTACATACCGTTTTCACCCGGATGTACCGCGTATCCTGACTGTAACGCGAAGGTAGCTTTCGCTGGCGCGGAACTGGGAAAAAAATTGTTCATTTACTCAAGAATACTGATTCAGTTATAACGCGAGGAGTAACTTTTCGCATCTATTACCAGCAAAACAAAAAAATTATCCCGCGTTACGTTCGAGCAAACGCGGTATACCTCGCGCGTAGGGACATGTAAAGGCACAGCACGCGAGCGCCTCACTCATTCCCCTCGTTCAGCGCGTGCGCCCTCGGAGAGACAATGCGTGCAAGTCCCGCAAAGCAGCGCAATTAGGCAGCACGAAAGCCCTGAACACAAAGAGAGAGAGAGAGAGAAAGAGAGAGAGGCTAAGCAGTAATGATGACGCACGCCATTCTCAAAGACTCCGTCGTCTTTTAATATACTTGCGTGCGAGAGAGAAGCCATGTCAGCGGAAGCCAGCACGCGCGCCGGTAACAGCTGAAGTTGGTGCTGAAATGTCGTTACGTGTATCAAAAGCGCTGAAGCGCGGTCGGGAAGGTCATCTCCACGCGTGCCCTTGAGCCAATGCAGCCGAACGATGGCGGGACGGCTGTGAACATTGTTCTCCCCTTTCCCGCTCCTCTTTTTAACCCCCTTTCCCGCCGTATACCAACCGCGGCATCAACGGGCGCCCGCGTCAGACATGAACAGTCTTCTTCGTCCATTAGGGGGCACGCAACGGTCCGCTCGCCCGCGCTATACGAGATGCGTGCGTGCGGCCTGCATCCCAGATAAGAGTGGAGATGCCCTCCCGTTGCTCGCGCTATGATTAGGCGTCGCCGGCCAAGTAATATACACGCGTTTCAGCGTAGCGCACACACGCACGCACACACACAAGACACTGCCGGGTCGGAGAAGGACAAGGCTCGTCTGCCGACCAGGTCTTCTTCCGAGTGCGCCCGGTCCGAGAGTATGGCACGCGCACGAAAGGGCGCCGCCATTACTGAATATGGACGTGCCATGTGTGTGTGTGTGTGTGTCGCTGCCTGTACAGTGAGGATGGGTCGCGGCGTTGCATTTGCAGAGAGGGAGTGTGTAGGCCAGGGTCGGTCGCTGGGACGCGAGGATGGCGGGTGAATGAACGCTGCAGTCAATGAGCGGGACGGAGCCACGGAGAGCGCATGAGGCCGGAAGACTTCCCCCTCTTGCTTCCTTCCTGGTACAATTTGACTTCCTCAAGGTCGCCGCTGTAAGTGCAGCGATTACTGTAATGGGGGACCTCCAGTGGGATACATATATGACGTTTGCATTGTTGTAATGCGTTGAATAAAAAGAAATACCGCATTCGCCTTCTGGCCGGTGACGGTGTTGTACAGGAGGACTTCAACCATAAGGCCCGCTTGGGTCAGAACCAGGGAGTAGGCGGCCTTAAAACGTTCATTAACCAAAAGCAACGGGGTCCATCGCGATGGGCATCGGAGGGGGCATTGTGAAACGGCTGTCGACGTCACTTTTTAGCTCCGGGGCAGGGCGACCAGCGTGGGAGCTTTTATTCTTCATAAGTGGAACCTTGATGCTTCATACCATAGCGCTCTCCGCGAACAGTTGCCAAGGCATACTCGGCACTATATACACCTGGGCAGCTGAGAAAAGTCGGACGCACGTTTATTTTTAGCCAGACTAATCGTATGACATATGCTTGGACTACGAAGGAATAGTCGTGGACGCTAGTTTCATGCAAGAATCTGAGCTGGCTCCGGGTCTTAATGCCAGTGGTAATCCACTTGAAGAAGTCTTTCCCCCTAGTGACCCTTAGTCCAACCTCCTTTAGTATTCTGGTCCTTGAGGCCTTCGTCTTTGCGCACGTGAAAGGCGAGTTGCTTGCATCATTTTGCCCTGAAAAAATAATTTTCCAGTTAATCCACGTTACTGATCTGTTCCTTTTTCTTTTACTAATAAGAAAAGTTATAACACAAAACCTGCAGCGAGTTAGCATTAGGTTAAGTACACTGTCCGAACTCCCGTATAGCTGCCGTGTCTCTGCTGACAAGGGACCTGACCCTGCACATCCTTCTGCTAACATTCCGTTTTGAACCTCACCACGTTCGCTTCCATCTTTCCTTTCTGGCGGCCGCTCACTTTTTTTTTTTTTTGTTCTTGACTATTCTTTTTTCAAGGCGGAAGGTCGTGTTTCAGTTTCTATCTTGTGCAAAGGCTAACATCAACTGTGTGGCACTTTATGTAAGACGGTGATGGCCTCTCCTTCTTTTTTTTCCCCGGTGTTATCTCTTGTCCTCACACTCGTTCACTGTTTTGTAGAGAGCGGGATAAAAGAGAGGGACAGAAAGCAGTCGCATGCCCTACCTTCTCTCGGTAGATTCAGGTTTTTGCTCTTGTTCCAAAAGCAAGAGCAATGCACATAACGAGCGACACGACGTTAAGAGCGCGGAAAGCGAGACACACGGTCTTTTCCTCCTCTTAAGACGCGTGCGACGCGGGAGGCCCAAGCACCGAACTCTTTTCTTTTCCTCTTCCGTGCGAATATCCAGCAGATCAGGGGGTAGTCTTCGGAAGGGCAGCGCAGTCCCACGGTTTGCAATTTCACAGGCAACATAACACCGTCACCCCTTACCTCCTCCACCACTCCTATCCACCCCCCCCCCCCCCCCTCCGTACGTACACCTACGTACGTACACAATACCTCACCGCCGTTTTTTTATTTTCCTGCATATACAAATCGCCAAAATGAGGGATAAAGAGAGGAAAATCCACAATTCTCGCTCTACCCGTCTCGATTTCAGTTTTACGCCACGAATAATACCACATGCGCACACAAAATGACCAGCAAGGAATCTCGGGTCAGGTTGTCGTGTAGATACTGCTGCGATGTTTAAAAAAAAAAAAAAACAGAAGAAACGCTTTGTAACGGATTACCCGCAGTGGCCTCCCGCCACAGCCTCCCGGAAGTGACGCAAGCGCACGCTTACGCCTCACGTGGCGGTTACTACTTCCTGCGCCAGGCTCCTGGCGCGGGCGCCTCCACGGAGTCTCCACACACACCGATGGCCAGTCGGCCGTGTCTCGCGGCGAAAGGTGAGCTTGCACCGCCGTGCCCGGCCGACCGTGGCCGCCTTTCTTCTTCTTCGTATTTCTTTTCTTTTCCCAGCCTATTCTTTCTTCCCTCCTCCTCCTCAGGAGGCATCAGCCATCCGCGTCGACGCTCGCGCGCGGTCAGCCTAGCGGACCCTCTGGTCGTCGGAAATAATGCTCGCCGGTGTAACAACGGCGCCCTCCTCCCGCCGCCAGATTGCTCTCCCTCGCGTTCGCTTGACCCCGAGGGTCCTTGCTCCCGCGAGGCACCGCAGCCCGCCTGCAGGCCACCGTCGTAGCCTCAGAGAACACTTTTTTATCTTCTTAGCCTCGGGACACGCGCGCCGATCAAGGATCCTCGGCGCTCTCGCGCCCAAGACTCGCGCCTCGTGCCCGACTCTGCGCTGCTTCTCTCTCTCTCTTATATATAAGTTAGGTGAAAGGAGGAACATCGCTTCATATCGAAACATTTATTAGGTCGACGTTTCGGCCAGAAGCTTCTGGCCGAAACGTCGACCTAATAAATGTTTCGACATGAAGCGATGTTCCTCCTTTTACTTATAAACAGCAGTCGAGAAAGATTTTCTTCTCAATATATATATATGCTTCAAGGTCAACGGCCAACAAACGAAGGCGCGCTCCAGAAACCGCGAGCATTTTTTTGAGCGTACGTGTCAGCAGAAAAAGCAAGCCGGAATAAAAACAAACTAAAATGACGGATGATCACACGATGTGATGCGACAGGATTGTATTAGCACGACTGGTTTTACACTCTCCTTTTTGCAATGCTCGCCTTCCCACTGTGTCCTTGAATTTGACTTCACTGTCGCTTTTTCGGTCCCCTGCTGCGTGAACATCTGGACGGTGGGGTTGGTGGGTGGAGGCTTCGGACACACACAACGTCATTTTCGCTGAATGAGAGCTATACTGCTAACGCAGTGACGACGCAGTGACGACGCTGAAAACTTCCCCGTACGATACCAAAATTTTGTCTAAAGCTTCGTTCGAACCCTGCAGCGAGTAGGACGTACCTTAGACCTCTTCGCTGGTCAGGAAATGTGAAAGAACTGTCGCCGCCGCTGTATTTTGTTCATTTCATATATCTTATCCTTATAAGGAGCAATGCCCCAATGGAATTGCGCCTTCACAAAACCTGACCCCCCTTATTCCTTGTTTTGCAGCAGCAGTAGAGGTCTGAGAATGAGTACAGCAAAAGAAAGGCTGTGACACGAACTTTGCTTTCGGGCATGTGTTTGGAGTGCCTGTACGAAGAGGCACGCAATACTCACGGTCCAACATGGAGAGTGCATCATAGAAAAGCCACAGACTGCAGCAGTATATCTTTCTTGATTTTAAAGGGGACAATAATCAGGACGGAACAGGAAGGGAGACGACAAGACGAAGCGCCGGCCATCTCCCTTCGTGTTCGTTGTGTATTCTCCCTTCTTGTTCGGTCCTATTTATTGTCCCTTTTAAAATAATTAACAGAAGTCAACTAGCTACAGCAAGCTCTCTTGAAGTATATCCTTCCCTGGACTGTATTCGTTCTCTTTGCAGAAAGTGACAGCGAAAGACTTTGCACAAAACGAGACTGGAGGAGAGGAAGACAGTTCACGGAAGGAAAACTTGGAGGTCGCTCCATGATTGATTAATAAAACGAATTTTACTCAGATGGCTCTATGGCCTATTGATGGGATGCGGTGTGCGTTGTGAAGTCAAGGTCATCGTCATATCGCTGACATTATTTCTCGCGCCTGGGCCCAGTGTACCAGCAGGCTTTCTTAGGCATGTCTTTCGAGGTGGATCCAGTCCTGGAGGAGACAGTGCACGTCTAGTGGTCGGTACCGTCATGTGTGGCTTAGCACTCTCCTAAGAGATGCGTGAGTCGTGACTACTGTCGGTCGACAGAGCTTAAATACAAACGAACGTTTATTTACACCCTAAGCATAAAGGAGTAAAAAGGGAGTAAACTGTCCGATAACGCACTCTCTTGGGTTAGTAAAACCCTTGGGTTAGTAAAACCACTTTGGGTTAAACCACTTTGGGGTAAACTTTGGGTTAGTAAAACCACCCGGATGTTCTTCCAGCCAACAGTTCAGTGCCACGCAGTCCGAGTGGTGTGCGTACGGTCCCCGAACTGTCACTTTACAACAGTGGTCTCCCGTGAACGTAAACGCCAAAGTATAGGAAGAATTCTGACCACCCAAGTGATTTTCGTACACAAATTTGCGCACAAACCATGCGTGTAATATGTGCGCTTGACTACGCACATGCGAACTTGGACAGCAATGGAGCGAAAATCGCGAGCACGCAGAAAGTGGGGGACGCGGGTGAATTCATCTTCAAGGTCGGAAACCAGCCACCCTCGAATGGTCGCTGGTGCGCAACTCTATATGTATGCGAGCAAGCAACGCGAGCCTGTTCTCAATGGGAGAGCGTGCAGTGAAAAAAAAAAAAAAAAAGAGAAGCACGCAAGCGCAGAACGCGACTTTCGGTGGCGGCAATAGTCCGCCTTTTGTGTCTGTTTGGACAGAGGTCCGCTCCTGGCATTTGTATTTACGAACTTGCTGGTCCCCCCCGCTCGCATACACAGAGTCAAGGGCGAGCGCGCTCTATATATAGTGCATACATCGCTCTCCAATTGTACGTGAGGTACAAGCCGTGAGCGCTGCACGGATGAGTCGTTCCGGCGCGTTGCTCGCGCACGAACCCACCCCGGCCTTGAGATGGGCAGAGGGGGGGGGGAGTCGTCTCCTGCGTAATCCTCTGCGAACCGTTATGTGCGTACGCGCCTGTCTGCATGACTGCACTTCCGGTCAATTTTTCTCCACTTCCTGCTCGCGGTCTTTCTTTTTTTCTGTATCTTTGTTTGAACTTATATAATAACGTTCGTAGAAGCCCGTAGGATATCAACGCACAGTAGCTCTGCGCATAGATGATGGCGCGTATACAGCGTGCTCACGGGGCTCCGTTTGCGCTGTTTCAGGAAAAAAATAAATATGGGAAGAGGAGGAGGTTAAGGGAGGTTTAGTTTAGTCTCAAGGCCGTCGCGGGTGGTTGCGTTGATTATATAGTCTCTGGTGAAGTGTATCGCGTGGTGGTGGTCTATACAGCGATGCATTTGAAAGCGCTCGGGCGTGCCGTGTCTACAGCTACACAGAACTGACGGAATGCAGTTGCCGAAAAGAGTTCCGCACGGGTAGCGGGGCGCGTGTTCGCGGGCATTCCACAAGAGCTTCGGTCCACTGAAATATTTATTCTTAAAGGTCATTGTTTCATTCAGGGCCGCGGATTAATGCAATGAGTGTGAACAAGAAAAGAAATGCATATATAGAACAGACACAGCCATACGAACTGACCATCGATGGATTCAGTGTACGAAACGTAGTTCCAGCTACCAATGTTCGTGCAACAGACTCGACGCATTCAGGTGGGTTACATAGGCCCAGATACATTCCTTCATTTACCCTCATTGTATACGAAGCATTAGCCTCCAGCCTTTAGCAAGAATGCCGCCTCTGCGCGCGTGTGCGTGCGTGCGTGTGTGTGTGTGTGTGTGTGTGTGTGTGTGTGTGTGTGTGTGTGTGTGTGTGTGTGTGTGTGTGTGTGTGTGTGTGTGTGTGTGCGTGCGTGCGTGCGTGCGTGCGTGCGTGCGTGCGTGCGTGTGTGTGCGTGCGTGCGTGTGTGTGGGGGTGTGTGCGTGTGCGTGCGCGCGCGTGTGCGTGCGTGCGTGTTTTCTAGTCGTGGAAGAAGATTACATTCTATATATGACATTCTGAGCATTCTATAGAATCTGGACTAATTTAAAGAACTTCGTTTCGGAGATCCGTTCCTACTTCGACCACTTCTCAGCCACTACAACTCAAACGACTCTCCTGTGTGTCCTAAGCAAACCAAAAAGAAGAGTGAATGTGACTATTCTCGTCTCTTCCACGAAGTACAAGCGGAATACTGGAAGTACACTATGTAGCAGCCCAGATGCGATACCAAAGCTGATGCCAAACACGCATGAAGATTTCGAGTGCTTGCGCGTGTGCGTGTGTTGTACTTTCACCTTCATGGTGTACAGGGCACCAACACGGAAGCTTTAATGAACATAACACACCTTCGAGTAACATCTTCCTCTTGCGCACTCGGCTCAGCGAATTATACAGGGGAGCTGCGGGGGCATGGGGGGGAGGGCGGGGACGTATTTCTCGCGCACTTATAGTTGCTCAAAACACTCTTCCACGAGCATAAGGCGTATAAAGACGCTCAAAAACGGCTGCACCCGCGCACAGCTAGTTGATGGCGGCACCTAGTCTAAGCTGCGTGAGTGCGCGCAAACATTCCTATGGTAATTCGCGAGCCAAACAGGCCCCCACGGAGACGGCATCGTTATCGCCTGAGCCACTATTAGGGACTATCAAACCAGAATGTGTGGTGCAACGCCGCCGGACTGTCTCTTTCGCCACGTCCTTATATCGCATGCCGTTTTGTTTCTCGCTTTTCTCCCTTTGTTATTTTTCGTTTCTGCCTCGCTCCGCGGTGTAGGGCGCCAAGCCAAATAAAAGCGCGAGGCGAAAGTGAAAACACGGCGCGGCCTTTTGCCACCGCCGCTCTCGCGTGTGTGTGCCCACGAGTTCTATACGCAGCCCGATAAGACAGCTGCAAGCGCTTGCGGAAGCGACCTTACGTAACAGGCCGCACCTAATAGCAAGGGCATCGAGGGCAGCTTGCTAGATACACGGTCGATTCGTGATACTGCTTAACGCTAGAGTACTTTTTTGCATCACGTGGAGGAAACTCGATGTCCCCAGCCAAAGCTGGCATCGCCTGCTCCCATACTTTGCTTTCATCGCTTCTGAACGCTTAACAGTTAGTTATGTATAGCTTGTATCAGTGAAAGACTCCAGCGTTCTAGAGGCGAGAGCGGAAACCCCAAAGCTTTTGCATGATTAGACGGAACCACGACGTGTTATTCGCCAATCTCGGATCGTTATCGCGTGCTTCGTCAGTCTAGCCCATGCTTGCCTCACCCAACCTCCACAAACACAAATGTTTTAGAGAGACATCGATTATTATAAGTCAATGGAGTACATCGACTGCAGCCGAGATTTTGATGGTTTATGGTCTACGGGGGGTTTAACGTACCAAAGCGATTCAGGCTATTTAGGGACGCCGCAGTGAAGGGCTCCGGAAATTTCGATCACCTGGGGTTCTTTAACGTGCACTGACATCGCACAGTACACGGGCCTATGGAATTTCGCCTCCATCGAAATTCGACAGGTGCGGCCGGGATCGAACCCGCGTCTTTCGGGTCAGCAGCTGAGCGCCATAACCACTGAGCCACCACGGCGGCTCCGAGATTTTGAAGTCTCTTAAAGGATACAGACCGAAATTTTATGGATGTCCGTCTATTTTTTTTCCCCCGGAGGGGTGGGGGTGGGGGCTTGAAATAGGTTTACACCTTCACCTTCATGTCACGGTCGACCGGCTATTCTGAGCTTCCACATTCCTAATGACGTCAGTGTCGCCGGCAGCCGACGTCCAAATAATTGGGGCAAGTGGTCTTTGACGTTACTCGATGCGGGCGAAAATGCCGAGCAGCTCCTCAGACAACATTCAAAATAAAGCGCATTAAATTGCGTTCCACTTAACGCGTTCGACTGAAACTTGCTAGAAGGCATCCCCTTATAGGACCATTAAAGAAGTCATATCATTTGTTTGCGCTCGAAATAGTGTATCTGTTCCCCTTTAACTTCGCCGTTGCCTTTTACAGGATCGAGCCACGCCCAACAACGACGTCACGGGAGCAGAAGAGGCACGGAGTGAAGAAGAAAACAAAAGGAGATTCCTTCAGCGGCTCGGACAAGGCCGGCGGTTGTATACAACCCGAGACACGCGGGTATCAGTTTCTGGCTCCGCGTCCTGCCGAAGCATTCGTGCGTGTAAGCCGATGATGAAAACATTTCCGCTCAACGCCATCCATTTGGAAGCGAAAGTTCTTAGATAAGGGGGCTTCGGCGACTCGTGTCGCCACCACTCTGGCTGCCTGGTGGACTCTGTTCGTTTATTGATTCTTGGAAGGCGTCGAAAGAGGCGACGAAGGTGTCCCCGTGACGCAACTTTCGGAAACGCGAACAGCGTTCTTAGCTGGCTCCTTTTGCACTTTTTAGTTTGTTGATACGAAGAGAGATGTCGTACGTGTCTGCGGATTAACTTCTTCCTTACGCTTAAATGTTTATTTTTACGTGAAGTAGGCACTCACCGATCGCATAGACTTTCAGTTTTGAAGAACTGTATGACTCATCGAGGCGTGCTTGTGTTTGCAGACTACGTGCAGTATAGAAAGACTTTTCGAAGGCTAGCAATATTTTTTGCCCTCAATGGCTAAGAAATGAACGGATATAGGAAGAACTATCGAAGGTAGCAAGTATTTCCTCTGTCCGTCTACAGGCGATGCGTAAAACTTCAGATCGCAAACTATGGACCGATTAATGCCAATATTCGTAACACGGCGCTAATCTTCTGAACTAAAGATGTCTCGGCCAAATTCAATTTATTCACTCATATGGTGTTCTCGGCATCCAGATTTTTTTTTAAAGAACTGTCATCTAAAAAAAAAAAAACTGCCCCATGTGAATTGACGGGTGAGATGCTGTTCATGTTATTGTTTTTTGACTTCATGTGAAATGTCAATAAAGGGGGCCTACGGTCCTGTCAAGCTGACTTCTCGGCACCTTTTCCGCAGGCTTCCTGGATCATGTAACCTGATGTAAGTAAATTATTATTATTATTATTATTATTATTATTATTATTATTATTATTATTATTATTATTATTATTATTATTATTATTATCATTATTATTATTATTATTATTAAGCAACCAGAAAACATCTCTGTTCAAGTAGTATGAATCTCTCGTTACAGCTTCACATTTTGAGGCGAAGGATGCCCCAGCATTGACAACTTCGATTCACACCAGGACATATCGTATGAAGGGGCACTACTCGCTATTCACGCTCTTGAGACAATTTTGCTTCTCTTTTCTTTATTTTTTGCCACGGTTGCGACATGTATTGGCGGCACCGCGGACCACGGAACGAGCGTAGCTGCCGCGCCACCTTCTCGATCGCGCTGCTCGCGTAGGCGACGTGTGTAGGTATAGGTACGCGCCCTCCCACATGTCGGATCGACGAAGCTTGTATGTATGTACACTACACATACCTACGTACGGAGGCGTTCAAGGCCGGATAGAACACATTCGAGGATCTGCCGAGCGAGCCTAAAGCTCTGCGGAGAGGTGTTTTTCTAGCATCCAGCTACGCGACCGACCGAGAGGAAAATCTGCTCCCTCGCGCACACAAAAACAAACGCGCTCGTGCGGGCCATTTTGGCGCGGGCATGCCGTCCGCGTGAGGCGAGGCTTTGTTGAGCAACCTATCCGGCCGACGCGTTATGGGCGATTATGATGACGATGATGATGATGGTGCGGGTAGACGGAGATTCTCCGGGTGCTCTCCTATATGGGCGCCTGACCTTGCCGGGGAGCAAATGATGTCAGCGTCTAAATCGGGCAGGGTCGCCGCATCCCGCCAACGCGACGAGGAAGGTGGTGCGGGGAGAGAGACGTGACCACGCGTGCTATGCGAGCCTTCCTTGTCATGGTTGTGCAATAGGCTTTGTGCTCGACGCGTCCTGCTGGCGGAGTTAGACGCGAATATTCGAGCGAACCAAGGCAGTGTGGCATAGGCAGCGGGGTGAGGCTGAGGAATTCATGGTCGCGAATAACGTCCCTTCGTGAAAAATAAACAGCGACCACAATTTGTTTGTTTCCTCGCAGATTAGCTGGTTGTCGTTTCTGCTCTAAATATCGTTGTTGTTGCTCTCTGCTCAAATAGTACGTACCAACGATGGGTGGCTGTCTAGGGTTTGGTGTAGAACCCTATTAATCCGACATATATGCGAAATGATCAAGTATGAAGGCAAAGAGTGATTATTAAAGACGACTTGCTGGTGAGGAACCAACCACACCTTTAGATAGTATGCGCCTTATCAGACAATGCTGGTGTCTGACGAACGCCCAGACGGAGAACAGTCGTTTTGTCGAAACGTTGGCAAGCACTCTAAGGCTTTCCCCTCCCTTGTTCACTTTGTGATTATCAAAAACCAACTGCCCAACCTCTCTCTACCGTGGGTTGGCTAACTGAGTGGCTTAAAACGGGGGCCGTCTGCAGTACGACGTTCCGTCTCGTATAGTGCATAAAGGGTGTAACGAGAGCGAGGAATTAGAAAGATAAAAAAATGATGAATTTTGCATAAATTTCAGCCGAATTTAGGACACATTTGTGCAGCAACGAGCTATAGGCAGAAAATGTACCGCCGCGGCTAACACTTAGACTACGAGAGTCAGAGAGTCAACGCGTAAAGCTTTCGCAAACACTGCCGAAGAGAGCAAAATTTTGGCCTCGTCGATCTATTTACCTAGCAGCGAACTACACAAAGAAAGCTATTCAAGCACATCATTCATTTCCTCACGTGTAACAGCGCCCACCTCTTCAAGCAAGCCTGGAGAGACGAGCGTGGCGCGTTCAATACATAGTGCAACCACAGCGTCGCAATGCGCATGCGCAAGCTTTCAGCGCCGACCTGCTCTGCTGTGTCTGGTTCACGCAGGCCTGCCCTTACTCGTCTTCTGGCGGAAATTGGTATAGAGAGAGTACCGGCTTCTCCTATTTGGTCGCCAACCCGCAAGTTCCCAGGAGACTATACTACCTTTCCGCACGCGGAGACCACCGGCAACGAAAAGAACGTCGGAAAATTGCCAAAATCAGAGAGAAAAAAGAAGCATAGGCGGAGGAGGAAGAAGAAACGAGAGACGCAGCAAGTGTTCTCGCAGTCGGAGAGCGCAAACAAGGAAACAGTGGAAGCACTGCTGCTTCCTCGATGGACCGTCGAACACTGACACGCGCACGACATGCTGGGAAAGCACGCGGCATGCGTTGGGAATGCAGACGTTAGCGAAGCCAGCAGACGAAGAAAAAGAAGTAGCAGACGAAAAACCAGCAGACGATACGTCGGGAATGCAGACGTTAGCGAAGCGAGCAGACGAAAGAAAAAAGTAGCAGACGAAAACTATGCGAAACAGAAGGAGGAATAGGAAAACGGAGTTGTGTAAGCCGGATCGCGACGCCCCGTGTTGCGAGGACCAGTAACCAGACGAAACTCCTAACTGGTCATAAGCGAGAAAGAACGGACATGCAAATGGCGGTTGAGATAGAAAAAAAGAGGAAGTTTCTTTGGACGAAACGAACGACACGCACCACGCCCGCATGGCACGCGGTATCGCAATTTGCACACAGAGGATCGAGATCCGCTTCTTGATGGAAAACTTGGCAATGCTTAACGACGCGTGACGCATATTCATGCTTGGGTAGGGACATCAAACAGAAGTCTCTGCGCGCGAGATGGCCTTACTGAAATAATAAAAACGTGAGAATGACAAAGACTAGAGGGAATGATGTTGAGAAGGAATCGCACAGTGAATGCATTGCCTACATTAGGCTGATGTAGCAGTTAGGTTCCAGGTTGCGTATGGCGTCCTTGAAACAGTGACGGTGGTCCCACGCGGTAAGTTACAAGCAAATACGAGACATGTTTTTGTGCGCTAAATGCTCTTCGCAGAAGGTAGATGTAATGTCGGCCAAAATTAGATACGCTGACGGCGCAATTAAGATGACTTCTTATTCTACGTCCGCGTATGTACGCATGTGACGCGATGCAAAATTTACTTTTTAGTTACTCTAACCTCGGTAGGTTTGACACACGCTTGGAGACGTCGTGCTTTTGCAAACATCGTCGTGAACGACAAACTACGATGTATGCTCATCAAGAAAGATGTGTCTGTGAGCTTGCTTAGTGCTGTGCTTCTTGCAAAGTTGAAGACTACCGCAACACCGTTTTGTAGAAAAGCCAGTTTACAGCTCACATTACGAAAACAAATAACAAAGACAGGTGTTTTGGAACAGGCAGCATTGATAAAGCACACAAAGAAAATTCAAATGTAATAATTTTTCGCTAAGAAAAATCAATGGAGGCTCATCCGCGCATCAGGTAAGGCTTATATACGTTTATAATTAGGGATTAACCGCGAAGAAAAACGTGTTTTCTTACAGTCACATTAACCAATAAACTTAAGCCTAACTTCAGCAATACAGCCTTCCTTGGCTTCAGGTTTTCCTTGTCCGAATTTATTAACACTTTCATACTCGACATTTCGTTAGGTCAGGCTTCATTTCCACGAACCAGTCGAAAAAACCAGTACTTTCCTGTAGTAACACAAAAATCTGTTGTGACTGCAGCAAGTTATCGGTCAAAAATATCACAGAACATCTGTTTGTTGTGGCGACAGAAACTTTTCTATTGCGTTTTTTGATTGGGGATTCTCGCTGTGTAATACTAAGACACCGACACTACTCAACCAGCGCTAGACAACGACCTCCATTGAAAAAGAAAGTCACTACAGGTCAGGCTGGTAGTATTGGGTGGCTACCTTGCGACACCAGTGATTCGATTTCCCCAATCGCGGACGTAATAGTTTCGTGTAGCTATACTTCTACATGTAAACTCGTCACCCGTGGTTAACTACAAAGTCGTATTACGCGACAGCGAAGTTTTCGCAACACTTTCGAAACTTCTACAAAAATCTGCCAACATGACGCAATGTGTCAGCATTTATTCGAGCAAATATCTCCCAGCTGTGCAGCGAAAACAGAACAGATGCGTTAAGCGCGCACCACAGCCTGGAAAAGTGGCACGAGCCAACGGATAAAGAAGCTCGCAACGTTTTCCTGCCCCTTGACAGCGAGGCAGTTCCCTTTCACTTTCATCTCCAACAGAGTCGCCAGCGGAAAAAAGTATTCAAAGCAGAAAGCAACCAACAGCCGGCCATCATCACGGAGCTTACGCGCGGATGATTGTCGCTCTCTCTTTTTCGTTACTTCTTCTTTCGTTTCTGTTTTACTTTTCCTTTGCGTTCCCAGCCGCGGCGTATCCGTCTCTCTGTCTATTCGAGGCGGCGGCGAGGCGAGGCGAGTTTTCTATGTCGGTCGACCTTGGACGTTAGAGGTCGTGGTCACCCCCGCCGCAACCCATTTGTATTTTTATTTTAAACGCGTGCGCGGACGGCTTGGGATGAGCGTCGGCAGCTTCCACAATGACCGGTAGCGCCATCCGCACAGCCGTCCTGGCCTGTTTCTCGCGAGAACTTTATCAGATAATCGTACCGCCTCCTCCGCAGCTGCTGTCCGGACTTGATATTGCGTTGTAATTATACTGAAAGAGCGCGTATTTAGGGTAAATGAGCGTTGCGTGGACGAGTTCAGCAGTGATACGCGATGTCTGCCCTGCCAGTTAGCCGGCTGTGACGCTATTGAGCCCTCACGTACACGAACCAGTTCTCAGCATAGCCCCACGGCCTATTGATGTTACTTAGCTGCCTGCGGGAGTACAACGTTACATCTTTAGCTATAGTTACAATTAATTACACCCATCAGTTCCGCGCTTTGATGGACGGCAGAAACTCTGACAGTTCTGCGCTTACTTTTTTTTTAAGGAGAGAGTCCTCACACATGTTTTGCAAGCAAGGAAATATCAAAATTATTGTCATTCTATCCTGTTTCAAACAGAGAACTTTAATTTAGTTAAGTACGTAGGCTGTTGTGTGGCCTTTAACTATACCGCTGAAACTTGGCGCGAGTGCAATAATTTGCTCATTTTAGGGTCGGACGCGAGTTCGGATTCCACGTATCCCCTTCCAGCGGAACTCAAAAGGCACCCGTGTGCTGCGCGATGTCAGTGCACGTTAAAGATCCCCAGGTGGTCGAAATTACTTCGAAGCCTTCAAAAACGGCATCTCTTTCTTCTTTCACTCTCACCTTCCTCTCTTTCCTCACGGCACGGTTGAGGTGTCCGCAGAGAAGTGACAGTTACTGCACCCTTTTATATGTGTGGGTCTCAACAGGTTGCATCTATAATTTTCTTTGTCTGGCCAGTATATCGTGTAACATTTTGCGCATAGAGTGCGTTCGCTACAAGTGCACTGGTTTCAACACGAATCCTCTATCGGATTCAACATACAATCTGTGCACCTAATCCTCCTTTTGCCCCCTTTGATTTAAGAACAACCTCTACTGACGATTTTACTCTTTTAGATTTTCTCTCTTGCTCTCGACTTAATTCCTCTATGCCACACTATTTCAAATCATAATTAGATGTTTCTTCTCCTACGATACACTACTGGTACATGAAGAAACCGAATTCTTTACTTATTTCTTTACCGGCACCACTGCGCGTATTTTTTTATTTTTTTTTGTTCTGCGCATAACGACACTACGCTGAGAATAACAGCGTAGAATAGCAGAGAATAACAGCCCCAAAGCTGACAGTAACCAAAAAGACAAAACTGAGGTCAGCCTCTCAGTGCGCGCCATACCTCTCCACTGTCCCAATCTCACCGCCCACACTCCCAGGAAGCCCGCCGTGCTTATTACTGATTTCCTGTCATTTTAAATCGAACACGCTTCCACGAAAAGCCCGCCCGTATCCAGCGAAAGAAGTATACAACGGTAACACCCTCTGTGTTCCCCTTTCTTTCTTGTCCTTGAGACGAGTCGGGACAATGGTATACCAGGGCGGAGACGGCGGCGTCTTTACCTGTACCGTTGCGTTTTCACGTGAAGACGAGCTCGTTTGCCGTGCAAGGGAAAGTCCCTCAGAGGCAGATTGACAAACGCGAGTGCACTATACGTGCAACAGTCAAAACGGAAGGCTCGCAGCGGGAGTATACAGGGCCGTTACGTGCAGCTCGAAGCTGAGGTAGATGCCCCTCCCCTCACCATTACCCTCCTCCCTTCCTTCTTTCTTTCTGTCTATTCCTCCTGAGACACGTGAGGCACCCGCAATGCGTGCAATACGGTGAACCCGACGTCTCCTGCATCCACATCGCCCATACCGGAGACCTTTCTTCGCTGGTATACGCCCGTTGTTCTCTTTGTTTTGTGGGGCGTTCTGACGAGCATACCGCGCCCTGTATTATGTGGTGGCAACTTTGGAGAAACCACCTGTCCCGAAGCAGGTTCACCGTCTCTTTCGCGTATATGTTGTATATCGTCGCTGTACGTGTTACATGCCGCGCACACTGCGCACAATTGCATAGCGCATACTATTACTCCCTCAAACGAAACAACGACTTAATGTCACAGTTCGCAGGATAAGCCTCGCAGGTATGAGCGCGAAACGGGCAACAGTGTTGTGAAGAGACGTTTGCCGTACTTTGGGAAAATACAGTATTACCTGCACAGACGCTTACATGATGGCGTGCAGACTATAGATAGATGAAGCTACCATTGTGCTTCGCCTCCCCCTCCCGCTTTCTCTCCACAAAACTGACCGGTTTGAAATTCACAGGACGTTCGCTTGAAGAACAAGTTGCAAACAGCATCAAGATGGATCCAATCTTCTTTGGTCTCCAGGCACTGGCTGCTGAACGGCTGGTTAGTGCGTTTTAAAAAACCTTGAAAAGTTTAGATGGTCCGGGACTGCATACTTCGTTCACGGCTAGTATGAAGGATAGGGCAAGCTGAGCATACTCGAAGCAAACGCGAGAGAGGTTTTCAGCGACAGTCCGAAACCGCGTGGTCGAGTTGGACATCTCATTCACAAGGTGCATCACGCGTTCTGTTATTCTTCACTTCAGTAACTCCGAACACGCACTCAGAAACCACTCAGAAGAGTTGCAATGAGTGGACGCACCCGATATAGAAAGAATAAAAAATTTACAGGGTCATCTAATTCCATCATGTGTTGTCATGCGACAGTATTAGCAGATGTTGATACCTTTACCGGGACGTCACCTTCCTCCAGCGAACGGAAATGCTCTGGTATGGTAAGGTCACGTCCCCCTAGCCAATGAACGAACGTCGACGCATTTTGTCGCCAAGCGGCTTTTAATGCTAAAGCATTAAATGAGGAGCTTCTATACCAGGAAGTCTCGGCGTCACGCATAGCGAGCGAACAGTCATCGCGGCAAGGCCAGAAAAACAAAAAGAGAATTGAAGACGGCATCAAGTAGTCGACTCATATACGTTAGCCGACCACGGATCACAGCCTCAGTCGACACGCAACCCACCCTCCGTCTTTAACGAGTGGGTCAGAGTTTATGCTAACGTATTCTATCACAGCGCTGCTGGGGCCCCGAGCAGGGCAAAGTGGGCGTCCAAATTGCCGCTTCGTGCGCGCCAGCGAGGCGCGTACCGTAGTAGCCTCTCTCTCCTCATACATAACCCCGAAAGAGAGAAAGAGAGAGAGATTAAGTCGATTCCGTCTCGGACTTTATCCGACGGCCGCCGCGGTCTCTGCCTGTTTTCCAGCGTTCGCCGTGTTTATAGTTGCTGCTGCTTCTTTGCCTCGTCAGGATGCCGACCCGTTACCTGAACAGTGCTTCGCACGCATCCTAGCCAGCGTGTGTAAGAGCCGCCACCCATCCCCTACAGATGGCACTCCGCGCAGTCGAGGGGCAGCAGCACGTGCTGCGCCTATAGCGCGTGCAGTGTATGAACGCACCTCACGACTCTACTGCTATGCTTATATACAGGGTGTGCTTTTATAACTGCAACTTTCATGCATGCGTGAGCAGCACGTATCTTGCTTTGTTTTGATGGACGGAGGGAGGGAACCAGGCGGGGGACCCGTGTAAGATCGGCCACGCGTAACGGCCGCTTCGAGAGCCTTCTCGAAGCTCGAAACACGCAGACCTTTACACTCTCCTCCCTTCTCCTCCGCTCCTACACTTCGTTTTTTTTTTATTCGTTGTTTTTGCTTCTTCGGGACGAGGCTTGCGTGACTCAGGGATCCCTGCGGCCGCTACATACGTTACGCTGGACGCGCGTAGTTGCCTTTCCGGAAGCGAGTTTGGGAGTTTACTATGCGAGCCGAGCGCTCGGGGTTTCTTCGGGCTGACGAGCTTGGAACAACAGAGGAGCAGCATTCTCTTCCTGACGTGATGATCCCGCTTACGGGGGAGACGCGGGGTGGAGCTATATACTGGTCCGCTCGAAATGACCCTTTAATAGAACGGGTCGTCGTCCCTGGGCATAAACATCGAACGTGCGCAGCTTAGCTTCTCCGATATGAACGAGATGACCGGAATGAGAGAGAGAGAGAGAGAGAGAGAGAGAGGGGGGGGGGGGGGGGAGTGAAGGTAAAGAGAAAGCAGAGCGGTTAAGCCATTACATTGCGTTAGTATACGGAGGAACGGCGTATGCGGCCGATCGTAACGAAAGTGTGTGCGCGCCGCGCCTGTAAGAATAGCCGCTATCGCGCAGAGAAGTGCTTCGTTTCGTGTCGATCCCATCGCGTGATTGATGCTTCTACAACGATCGCTTGTATACGGAGCTGGATCGGGTTATAAGGCACGACTGGGCAGCAGCGTATACGGCCAAACACAAGAGCGCTTGAGCGCTGGCGTGGTTGATCTTTGAGAGATGGACGTGGAGCACAGCAGAGTACTTCCTACAGAACCGTTTGATGGGCGCTTAGAGACGCGATAAAAGGCAGGCGTTGCAATTACAGACGCTGGAAGTAAACGTACGGATGTGCCAGAGATAGCTTATTGGAAGCGGTGTTTGAGGAGCTTCGATTCATCCGTGCTGACAGAGAGATGCCGATCTCGGAGCATTGTGGTCACTCGCAGCGGAGATAGTGTGGCGGTGGCTCGCAGATAACGGTTCTGAGGTGTATAATCATTCGCGGGCTAGATGCAGCCGCTATAGACGCATGCGACGTGACGCGAGAGCAGCCCGCCTTGATGCGAACGATTGTTGCGAACTCGGCATTGTCGTTCGCGAAGAAGCATTATTTCAGGGTGTGTACAGCCATCACAAGAAGAACATGCTAGGAATAAGCTGAGAGGCAAGCTCTCGCAGAGTAGCTGTGTTGGTCGAAATGGTATGGTATGCGGGGTTTAACGTCCCTCAGAGTGGCCAAAATATTTAACTTGCCACAATGACAGAATAGTTCCTTTTATTTACGTGTGAACGTATTATTCCGCTTTTTTCGTGACATGGTCGACGCCGGATTATATCGAGAACGGGACCTGTAATGCTAACGCATAAAGTACGTAAACCGCTTTGCATTTGGTAGTTTGAATTTGCCTCCAGCGGGTGGTGCCCGTGGTTGGTCCTTTGTGTTCACGTTACACCTGTGACGTCACCACAATCTTGACCATTCTGAGAACTTCATGACATCGGACAATGGCGGGGTTTTGTTGCGACGACATTAGAAGTCTTAGGGTCACGTGGTTTGCTGTTCAGCCGTGGGGAACTAATGATATCTTTAAGGTATTAAAAAGTGAGCACGAGAATTATCCACACTTTGAGGGGATTCATACCTTCAGTGGTGTCATAAGTGTTCCACTACACGGCTGCAGAGCAAAACAAATGTGGCCTGAAGGCTTTTGATGTGCAACATGTACAGCCACTGTGCCACATAGACCTTGAGCAAGACAGCAAAAGCAACTTTAGGGAGGCTGTGTACGTTTGCTAAGGAGGATGCATCGCAAAACATTGAATACAAATCGGAGGTTTCGTTTGCAAAGTCAGCGTACTTCTACAAAGATTACTGCGTTAAAGCCTTGAGTTAGGGCTATTCAAAAATGCGAAACATTCGTCTCAAGTTGCATCTGACTGTTTGCAGCAGTAAGGTGAAACAGGTTTTATCGGCCGTATGACATGAGTATTGACTTCTACTAAATTCCGAGGTGCGAAGAGCGAATGTACTGATGCACCAAACAGGCGCAGTTTGATTTCTCTTCCTGCAGGGGCCTCCGATGTGATGTCGCCCTCAGCATCTCTACCGGCTGCTGTTGGTATCTTCGCATAACAGTTCATCTACGTATAACAGTTTCAGTCTCTGCACCACAGACTAAATCTGTATTCAAATAACCGAGAGAGCATAGTTGTTGCGCCTCTGTGCTTGACGTTCTTTTGCCGCAGCTGCCTTTGCGCTATCAAAATCCACCGCCATCATCAACGCCACCACAACAATCCATCATCTCTTCTTGGTTCCAACTTCGTCTTATCAAATTAAATCAACTAATTAAAATTAGGGGAGATATTTAAGCTCCGCCTTAAGGGTATGACGCGACAGCGTAATGAGTTAATTCCCATATATGCACAACTGGACATTCTCTACTTCACATTCATAGATTCCTAGTTGTCCTTATACCCCTCCTTGCGCAGTGGTGCAGCGATTAAGCGATGCGCCATTGCCCTGCAATGGCAGGTGCACCCAGGGGTGGGCCTTGTGCGGCCCAGGTTGCTCTTCCCGAGTGACCGATCATTAATTTAACTGCCACCTGCCACGGCGGACAGGTTGTGATGACGCCGCAATGTCACGTGACCTAGGTTGCCCATCTCCCTTCTAGGTTGCTCTCTGGGCACCGCCTGCCAGAGCCATGCTCGCGATTTTTCGCCCACGACGCCGACAACGCCGACGCCGGATTTCCTGCAGAACAAGGCCTGTAACGCTCTCGCGTTAATACCACCATCACAATAATCATCATCATCTATTATTCGCACCAACTTCCTCTCCCCCGATTAAACCGACTGATTAATACCATAACCTCGTCTCCGTCTCTTCCATCACACGCGCAGCGCATCCAAGACGGTCCTCACTAATAACGTCGCACCCCCCTCGATCACCCTTGCGTTGTTTAACCCCATCTTCTCTCCGCCACGGCAGAGAAAGAAACGAACAAATAAATAAGCGGCCAGGGGAGCAGCAGCAGCGGCTATAAGCCAAGTGGCACCTGCAGTTGGGCCGGTCAGCCCCGGCTTAGGAAGCCAACCGGTCCCGTTCGCAGTGACGCCCATTCTCGACGCCCCCCCGGGCGCCGCCGGACAAATCCACCGCAGCCCGGAAGTGCGGAAGGCTTTTACGCGGTCCGCGCACAGAAGCGGGAGAGGAGGTGAAATAAAGGCGCGCCGACGGAGACCCACCGACGTTCTTTATTTGCCGACCTCTTCCTATGCGCTCTCTTCTCCACTAAATCCGCGCAGTGCTGTCGAAGCTGTAGAGCCACTACCAGCCAACCAGGAGCCGTGGTGGCTAAAAGCTAAAAGTCGGAGCTGTTTAGAGGAATTACACTCTAAACACGAATACGCCTATATGGGAGTGAAAAAGGACTAAGCTGCCCTCTAGTGCACTATACGCCTATATGGGAGTGAAAAAGGACTAAGCTGCCCTCTAGTGCACTATACGCCTATATGGGAGTGAAAAAGGACTAAGCCGCCCTCTAGTGCACTATAGGCCTATATGGGAGTGAAAAAGGACTAAGCCGCCCTCTAGCGCACTATACGCCTATATGGGAGTGAAAAAGGACTAAGCCGCCCTCTAGTGCACTACCTTTTACAAAACGGAGTTTGCAAGTGTACAGTTTACTCCCGTTTTACTCTTTTCTAGTTAGAGTGCACGCCAGTCCCGTATAACCACATTAGCTAGCGATATGCAGCGACACAAAAAAAGAAAAAAGAAAAGAGGAATAAATCACCGCTGTGTAAGTGCAATCAGCTTCGTTCAGCAGTTATCACTGGATAAGTCGAGCTGTCTGGGCGCTGCATACTTTTACAAAGCGAGTAAGAGGCTGCGTGTGTGTGCATATATGCTCTTCCGCCAGCGTTTGTTCTCTTGTGGAGGGGCGACGGGGCTCTTAAAAGGGCGAAAAGCCTTTCATATTTACGACGAAGCCTCCGCGTAGAGGTATTCAGGAACACGAACGAAAGCGCCGCCTTGTAGACTGCCGACATAGGCTCGGCCTGTGAGTGCTGTAAACGGGAACGATTCGAAAGCGCTAAGGATTTGCGCGTTTTCTCTCTCTGTCTCTAGACTATCTTTCAAAGCCACACATTCAGCAATAAATCTTGGCAGAAGCGTTGTTTTCAGATTCTGAGAGACATGAGGACAGAGGCTTCCCACACGAACCTTTAAATCGTCTCACTTTGTCACTCACATGTATAATGCGTAGGGCCACATATGCCACCCGTCACACCACCAATACTACTCTATTGTAGTGGCCAGCAGTGAAACCTGCAGCAGGTTTCATATGCCAGACCTGGAAAGAGTAGAAGGTGAAGTGGACGGACTTTGTGTGTGTAAACTTGCGGAAAAACTCTACATCTGTATATTTGAAAATCACTTGTCGGGAGGCCACGTAAGCTTCCCTTTAAGTATCAAGCATGTTTGTACATATTCCCCGAACATAAAAAGAAAGGACTCTGGCACTAACCAAGGGCTAAAAACGAAATTCCCAAAGCTACAAACCCAACGAGACAGTCTTTAGTCGAAAATTCAGAATTTAGTCCAAGTTCACGTTTCCCGAATGCATGCCTATTCAGGTCCACCCTATCCTTTCTCGCTGACAGTAGTACCGCCGACACACGCGACCGATGTTTGGTGTAGCAACTAAAATGTAACCACATAGAAGCACGTCCGCTCCTCTACCTGTACAAAGAGTAGATCATTAAAGGCCAGAAAAAGCGGGCAGTCAGAAGATATCACATGGCACTTTGAGCTCCCGGTTTTGAGGACTAATACGTGGCATACCCGTATGCGATAAGCGTATATTTCCGGAGAAGGGCGCTGTCATCGCTTCTCTATAGTTGGATGTGAGCGAATGAAAGTAAACAACGCGAAAGACTTTCTCCGAGTTCTTTTCTTTTTGTTCGGTTCTCATGCGATTCGCATGCACGACACGAGAATCGCGACACTAGTAATTTCATCCTCCGCAGGTGTCTAGATGGCCCGCCGGCGGTGCCTTGGTCGTGGGCTTCCATAGAACAGGACCATATCCTGTGCAGTTGGCATAAGGGTCCCGTCGCATACCGTAGTTCACGCCCCCACCCGTGGCGTACGTCATTTCCTCTTCTTTTTTCACGCAGCAGAACTGGCCGAAGTCGGGGCTTCATGCGGGCGACAGGAAAGGCATCTTGCGATCCTCAATGCAATGGGGCGGGGCGGTCGCCTTTCCTGTCGTCTGCAACGGGCCTGGAGACGCAGACCCGCTCGGAAGATCGTTTTAGCGGAGGCTCTCATCTCCTCTTGACGGTTTCGTCCCTTCGCGGTTGTACAGGTGCGAAAAATCTGGAAGGTAATTTAGCTGGCGCTCTAGAGGCAGTTGTACTTTTACTTCTCTATCGAACATGAAAAGGCATCAAAGAGATCTTGCGCCTAAAGACGCGTAACTTGAGAAGCGTAAAGGCATTACTTATGTTTTGGACACGAAAAGGCATTAAATGGATCGTTTTAACGAGCAATATTTGTGAGAAAAAAAACTACGCTTCTGACTCGTTCTTGAAGAGAAACTGCGGAGTGAATGATGGAAGTTGTCTGTGTCACACTTCTCCGACGTCTAGATACTGCACATGTCACGCGTGCAAGCGCTCTATTCGTATAGAATAAGCAGTGTGGCCAGAAACTGACACGCCGACAACTGTCGGGACTATCGAGCTTTACTGCTTTGGTATAAGAGCGCAAGTCGGCGGTCAACAAGCTCAACAGGCATACGCGTCGAATGGTTCTTGAGTGCTCCGGCAGCTACGGCGACGCTACGGAGAATTTCGCACCGAAAAAAAAGCACTGTATCTTCTTCACCCGCACTTAACCTAGCACATGACCCTGTGACGTCATAAGTTGAACGCCGGCATAGTGAAAAAGCGGTCACGGTTAGAAGCTAGCGCTTTAAACAAGGCGAAGTTCGTTCAACGATGACCGGTGGGGATAAATGGTGCATTCTATGGGAGTCCTGTGGGAGACAGCGATCGTGCGGCTCGACAGCAACGCCGCGTGTTGTTGACGAGAAAAACCAATGTCGGGCCGGCATGAGTCTGTCACGGCACCAAGGCGATACAATCGTGACGGGAGAGCCCTATATCACGTCAACGTTCACGAACGGCGATGGCCGTGTATACAGCGTCGACGAGGACGTGGACGCGCCTGTCATACGTACCCCTGAGTCGAACGGCATCAAACGTCAAATGCGGGAAGCTCTGTTGCTACTGCGTACTTGAGTGACGGCACGCCTCTGGGCAAAAATGCGACGAAAAGAGGCGTCACGGGTGTTTGATGAAGCGACAAGTGACAGTTATTGCTCAACTCAGCCCATAGCCTCAGAGCGAATATAAATATCTATTGCATAAGCGGAGATCGGCCCTTCGAGTTGTGTGTACGCACTTGGAAAAGCGTTTACTTTTTCAGCTACAAAGTATCGACCAATGACCGCTTAGTATTTTATGCTCTTCACTGCATTGCGTTTCTTGTGATGCGCAGGTTTATCTTGCCACAAAGTACAACCGCTATAGCGCGTGCACTTTACCATGTCAGCATTGAAACTAAACAAGACGACTAGGAGGAAAAAAGGAGTTCAAACCGTTTCGTATTGCGCGTAAAGTGTGTACCTGTGGCTTCCACAGGTGACTTGTAATAGAAGCTCCGGCTAGCTAACACTCTCCTGTCTGGCTACTTGAGCGTATCCTAAAACGAAAAAAAGGAATGCAAATGCATTCCTTCAAAACTCCAGCCAGTGCCGCTTGGGCTTTGCACACCTGACTGAAACCCCTTTCCTTCCAGTTTCCTGCGTAATTACGAATTAGGATCAGAATAATCTGTCTCCTGACGACAGAGTATCGTGGGTATTGTCATACCAATTGTCCTCGAAGCGCCGCTCTTAATTACTTTCAACACTGGCTGGTGGCAGCCGTACCGCCGCAAATCGCAGCAATCAATTTTACAAGTTGGCTATGAGAAAAAACTTTGGTTATGTTCGTGGTCGTGTCTGCAGGCGTATACTCTAGCTCCTCTCGGTGAGCAGATTTGTAGAGTAAGAAACGCGATGAGCCGAGAGTTGCCGAGAGTTGCCGAAAGTTGCCGAGAGTGGCCAAATGTGGCCGAGAGTGACCTTCGAAAACGAGAGAACACAAACGTACTTCCCGAACACGTTCGTGTCGCAAGACCACGTGTCGAAAGCTCGTGGCATTCTAACGGAACTCACTTTGTGTGGGTGCGTTGCCGTTTGTTCCATCACCGCGAGGTTCCGTTAAGGTAGCGCCCGTGCGCTAGCCGGCATGGACGATCCATTACACCGCGTAGGAGCGGAGGAGCCCCGTTTTCCGGCAACTCAATTATGCTCATTTAGAGAAGGGCACTCAAAAGGAGTGCAAGAGAACATACGCGTCGCAAGAGAACACGGAAATGGAAACCGGGGCGGATTGCAAACACGGATGAAAAAGTCGTAATTTTACAGCGCAGCGGGGGACCCTTCGCGAAGCGACCACGTACGGCAGTACCGCGCTATGACGAACGGTTCAGCTCCCCTTCACCGCAGTGCGCAAGTGTATGTAGGTGAAGCTAGCCAACGCACCCACGAACACGGAAGCTAGTGCGACTCTGGGTGCGGTACGGAGATGATGAGAAGCTCTTCCGTGTCCGCCTAAGATGTTAGCTAGACCTTACAATATACCATTCTTAGTGATTATATATGAATTAACTTTGCGTGTTACGTACTCCCACACTACCCGACCGACTCCCAAAAGGAGATGAAAAGTGACCCCTATGGCAGACGGCTGTTTGCTCAGACCACGGTCGTCATTGCTATACAGTTCTTGCAGCAGCTGCCGGAGATTCTTTACCTAAGACAGGCCGCTCTGTTGCGCCACAGGCTCTAATACGCGGACGCCGTGGAACGACCTTGAGAGGAAGACGAAGGCGGCGGTGGGTTGGGCAACGCTGGCCCGGACGAGCGATGCGCTAAGGAAGGAAGGTGATACGTAAGTAATACATACAACGACGGCGACGCGCTGACGCGAGGCGAGTGCTGTCTAAGAAAGGTCCAGACAGTGCGAGGAAAGGAGAGAGAACCCCGTAGTTACTTTGCATCCGCCCGGCGCACCGAGACACTTCTGACGCCGCTTCAGCGTCTGTGCGTCTGTACACCGACTCAGCTTTAGGCGGCCGTGAGTTGTTCGTCGTTCGTGTGTGTAGGTGCGCAGGTGGACGTGGATGAAGAAGAAGGGAAGGAGGATACAGGAAGTCGTGCCCATCGTGAGGATATGGCGCTCTCTGTTTCGAAACTTTTGTGCTACGCACAGACACCGACACGCGCGTCCGCATGCCTGGAGCCTATATGAGGAAGCTGACACGAGGCGTGAGGGTATAATGTAAGAAGCGTGCTTAAGAAGTGCGCGGTTTGTCGGACAGCCCGGTAGGCGGTGATCGAGCGTTGCGGTCGTTTTGGGAGGAAAGAAGCCTCGGCGCCATTATTAATAACGACGCTCGCGCGGGTCTCGCTAAGCGCGCGAATACAAGCCGGATGTCGTGGGCATTGCTGAGGAGGAATTTACTCCATTGTTACGGTAATCGATGGCTAACTTCAGGGCCACGGTGTGGATATACCTAGGCTGCACGCCGGTATAGTAGATTTTAATTCGTAATTATAAGTGAACTCATTAATCAGGATCAAAAACCGGATTGACTTCAGGTAAGGCATTACTGACTGGTTCACTAATTTGAAGAAGACCGCGCGCACCTCGAGCTAATCATATCCGGTTCTACGAATATTCGACCAAATGAAATTGTTCCGCCATCTGCCCAGACAGGTGGCCCCAGAACCGAGCGCCTTCTCCGTCTAAACGAATTCTCAGCCTGACAAAAACTACGAGGCACTGTCGACCTGTTTATTACGAGTGCAGGCTGGAATCTGTACAACGAACCGAAGGTGTTGTAAACGCATTCGATTCGCTCTAACTCGTTCAACCCTTAACGCCCGTTAAGCAGTGCAAAGGCTTTTAGAAAGAGCTAAGCACCGTTCGCGACGGCCAGTGTCCTTGACATGACTATTACAGCTAGTCATTAACCAGCACGTTTGAAAGAGCAGGCATCGGCTCCGCGAAGTCCTTCGTTTCCGGGACGTAGCGAACGCGTTATTGACGGCTGCGCCCTTGCGCCGCCCGCAGTCAAATATACGACGTCCTCTGCACGTGCTCACAAGGCGAATGCAAATGAGCTGCCGTACGCGGCGCCGTTAGCGTTAAGCCTCGTCGTGACGAGTCGCAAGGCAATCGACAACCCCCCTCGTTGGCCGCGACCGTGTCACGATCGTCACGTACCCGTCTCCAGCGTAGGCGCAGTCATGGACAAAACGCGGGCTCAAGGGGGGGGGGGGGGGGGGGGGGGGGGAGTCATTTCTGAGTGGTTAAGCAAACCAAATCACTCGAAGGGTGGCAACCATACGGGAACATGTATGTTCAATCAGGAGGAACGAATAACAGCTGAGAGAGTAGTGGGACAACGCTGCATTAATTATTTTTGATTCGAACCTGCACCCCGTAATCTTTAGTCCACGGCGTTAAATAACCGAAATTCTGCGACCTGTCAAAGCCCCTCGGGTGTTGTAAGAACATCTGCCCTTTGTCCTCCAATTTCGCTCATTTCTTCTTGTTTGCTTTGTTTAGTTTCACACAGGAGCCACGTATAAACCACCCTCCTTACAGGGGCGGATTTATAAGGAACTCTCTGAGAGGGAAGAGGGGTCCTGTTTGCGCAGATCATTTTTTGTTTAAACTGTTGTCGTCCAAACCGCAGCTGCCAATGTGGCGTTCCTTCAAATCTGAGAGGGTAAGATGGATTTAAAGGAGTGGTTCTAAAACATCCACGAATATAACCTACGCTGAATTCACTCCTGCGCAAGTCACGACCGAATATGAATGAATGAAGTAAAGAGCTCGCCATGGTGGCCTAGTGGCCTCAGCGTTCGGCTGCTGATTCCAAGGACGCGGGGACGAATCCCGATTGCATCTCGATCGAGGCGAAATGCAATGGCGCCCGTGTGCTCTGCGAGGTAAGTGCACGTTCAAGATCCCCGGATGGTCTCAATCAATCCGGAACTCTCTACTACTACAGCGTCCCTCATAGCCTGAGTCGTTTCGGAACGTTAAACCCCACAAATACCAATGGAATGCAATAGCATCTACTGGCAACCGCACTCTCGTTGTCTTGTCTTTCTCCTCTCTCTGCCCCCTATCTCTCATTCTTTCTTAGACGGGGGGATTTCCAGAAAAAGCGCCAGTTTGCGAAGAGCACTCTGGATACAAGACGGGCCATTTCGGCTTCCTCGCACTGCAAGAGTAGAAAGAGGGCGCGCGAGTGATTCCGCAGAACTTGTGAATGAGAATTGAGAACTCGACAACGGCGAAGGAGACTGCCGCATACGCTCTGCTCTTGGGAGTGGTAGTTTGCTGCGCGATGACAGTTGTGGGAGTCCCGGCGGGCGAGGCCCGAAGACAGGCAAGGAACAAGTTCAAGGCCCTGCCCCCGTGACGCGAGCGGGCGAGGCGCCGCGATGACAGCGCCGTCGCTGTGACGACGAGGGCGACGACAGGCGCGGCTCTCGTAATCTCGGCGAATTCCGAAGCGCTCCCTCCGCATCGCCGGCCTGCAATGCGCTGTCGTCAGTATGAAGCGCTCCGTGTGCCGCAATTCTGTGCAGTAGCGGCGCTAGGGCGCGTGCCTTAATGTTGACATCGAGGTGTCACCACTCGTCCAAGCAGGAGGTGTCAGATCACGATTGGTGGATCGAGTGTAACAGCGTCCCCTTTCAAACGGTGCGATGGCGGGACCCGCCAGGCTCGGAAAGTTTTCCCGATCTTTTTAAAACACTCTTCTCGACCTTAACGAGCACTATCTATGATTCCAACCTTATTTCAAAAGACCCGTTCCTTTTTGGGCTATACTGAATCTGACACCTAAAATCCTATCCTTAGGTCGCTTACCAGCTTTTCAGTAAGTAGTCCCCCAACCGCGTTCTTTTTCCTTCCTTCTTTCTTTCTTTTTACTGACGGCTATCGTGTACCCACTCACATTACCTTTGCTAATCCTGAACCATAGCCTCTCAGATTATAATGGCCTTGCCGGCACCGACACCTGATTGGAAACTGCGATGTTCTAACCAAATATCTTTTATCGCCTCTTCAAAATTACTACACTCAAAATTACTCCATAGCATATTTCTTTTCTGTAATTCCGCGTTCTATGTCGCCCTGTTATTCAATCTAAACACAAATACACCTATATGGAAGTAAAAAGTAGGTAAGCTGTCATTTAGCACACCCCCCTTTTTTATAAAAGGAAGTCTGCTAGAGAACAGTTTACTCCATTTTTTACTCCTCTACGTTTAGAGTGTTGCTTTGTACAGGAGAACACTGTCTCTGCCCCATGTCAGCATGTCTCCATGCGAGCGTATATCGTGTTGAAATGAGCTTTTCTTACTTTCCTCGTACAGTAAACGCCCCTATAATTCCTCGCACATGTGCAAGACATCGCACAGTACCGGAGTAAATGAGCGATACTTCATTTAGAGAACAGGAAGAGAGGGCACGCACCTGTGCACGGGTCTGCCGCGCTGCACGCAACTAGTCGGAGAGTGAAGCGGGAGTTAACTGAATGCTGTGTTGCGAAAGGCGTGGCCGTCGCCACTCTTCTACGCAGAAAAGAGCGAGCATTACTCAGCCCGTTTTCGCAACACAGCACCGCTTTGTACGTTTTTCACTCTGCCGTCCTTTACAGCCTCTCACTCGTCCTCTTGCTTCAGGTACTGAAGACGCTCGGCAGCCATCGCGTTTTTGATTCCTGCGCGCAAGCTTTGCCGTGAAGTTCATTCATCTTACGGAGGAGCGGAGTAGCGTTTTCAAGCGCTCCACTTAAGCGGTGACGCAACGAATGGCGTTGCTATACGGTGCACGGGGTTTGAAGGCGCAAGCCCCTTTTCCAAGATATGCAACCTTAGGAAGCCGAGCGCTAGATAGAGGGCGTAGCTTGTACCAGTTTTGAGAAAACCGATGGGTACCTGGCCGGCACGAGAGTCGAACCCACCACCTCCCGAAAACACCGTACATGGCGCAAAAAGGCGTTCTCCTTTGATCTACTAATAAAAGAACGCTCTCAAAGCTGCACTTGCCAGTGTCAAGGAGATGAAACAAGGCGCATTCAGAAAGCAGCGGTCGTGTTCATGTGCCAGGTTTCAGGACATGGCGACGATCAAGCAGCCGTGAAATCTCCCGACTGGTTTTTAAACTTCGAAGTCGAGGTTGCACTTTCTTTGGTGAACTCTCCGGCAGGGGCGATTCAAAATTCAACGCCCTACACCGTAAATGCACACCACCCGACCCGACGGAACCGGAAATTGAACCCGCGACCTCACACTGGCGCGGGCGGCTTCACAGTTGCGGTTGCGGCGGGAAACCCTGCTCCGCGCTGGCGGATGCGCCCTCACGGCGCTCCATTCCGTTTTCCGCACCAGGTCGTCGCGCGTCTCCAGTCATGCAATAAACATGAGCTACAAGCGCGCGCGCGGATGGCCTCCGACAGTCGCCGACGACGTTTTCGAGTGAGCGAAGTGGTGGCGTGTCGTCAATTTCTGCCACGACTCTTTACCTTAGCGTCGTGGTTTTTGCGCGCAGACACTTGGGAGGATCGCAGCTGAGTGGAAATCTCGTTTCGAAGCTACATGCCTAGAAGTCCAGCTGTAAATCAAATAGTTTGAACCTCACGGGCTCTACTAACATACCGCCAAGTCACCACTCATTACGAAAACAGCCACTTAACCCTCCCACCACCTCACCGTGCACTCTATTCAAAATACAGTGCGGTCTGGCGGCAACTGCAGACAACCTGTTAAATCTCACCCTACCTCCTCCATCGCTACCACCCTGCTTTGACTCTGCTCAACATGTGGGACGGCCAAGACCACCGTCATGCACTATCTGTGAGCAGTTCCCCCCATACCACGGCAGTTCCCCCCATACCCAAACCATTTCCCTCCTCATGGGAGGGCTCTCTGCGAGTTGCTCAACCAGCTGGCCAAACATGGCTGGTGTACCGAGCTCTTCGTTAAGCCCAGGCCCGTGGACTCTTGGACAAGTAGAAGCCCACCCTTGAGGACGTTTTGTTCTTTTGTTAAAATAAAGTTGTTGCCACCACCACCAACAAGAACAATTTGAATGTGTGGGTTATATCTGTGCATCGTCTGATCTACGGTTGAAACTTGCAAAGAATAAATAAGGGTTGTCGCAAGGGCGTCAGGAAATATTTGTCATCGGTGCAGCCGGCGGGCTTTGTCGACTGGCTGCTCCGGTGACACAATATTCGCTATTTATTTTAATTCCACGCCGATACTGTGCGTCCGTACGTCACATGCTTAACTGCGGCAATAGTTGAGGGTCGTGTCGGTATTGCACATTGTGGGGGGGGGGGGGGGGGGGGGGGAAGCCTTGTAAGCCAAGACGCACACTGTACTTGACACTTTCACACATGCTTGTCAACTTGCTACACAAGACAACACTTGCAACAGGTGACTGCCATGCGATTTACACAAGAAGCGCGTCATCGCCGCTCCACAAAGGAAAAGACACCGATCATGTTCTGCGCTTCGCTGCTGGTTTCTTCCAATCGCGGTCGAGTTTGTCCTTTTCAGCTGAGCTGGACCAACTATTGTCAACGCCCTTCCCTGAGCGGTTTGTTCCGCCGAGGGCGGTCTGTCGAAAGTGACAGCGAGAAGAACGGCACAACGGGTAGCTTGTTATCGAGGGCACTGGCATTCTTCGCAGAATCGAGACGTACGTTCGCTTCGTTAGCTCGCCCATTCGAAGTCGGAGACCCGTTGCAAACAGGACGAAGTTGTTGGTCACGCCTGTTCCGAAACGTAATGCTACACTCGAGTGGTGCAAGACGGTAGAGCGCAAATTGGATAACAAGCATTCAAAGTCACGGCATTGAAAGTCTTTGCCCTTTAAGCGTAAAGCTTAAACGGAATAGGTCCGAAACCGAAAAATAACAAGACACTGCGCTCTGAGAAGAGGGCTATACAGCGACGAGTAACGATAGACATCTGTCGACGAGTTAACCGTCATGTGCAGAGTTTGTAATCTTCTTGCAAATCCTTCTTTATGTTTAGCACGACCTCATCCCAGGTGCCTCCCACACGACCTCACTTTGGGTCGATCGGCCGCAAGTGGATAGAGTAAACCGATGCCAACGAAAGCGCTTATATATAACAGATTAGTGTCAACGCAAGACTCACCGTGGCAGTCGAAGCCGTCTCCCTCGTATCCGGGGAAGCATGAGCAGTAGAAGCTGCCCATGGTATTCGTGCAGTGGGCGAACACGTCGCACGGCCTGTACTTGCACTCGTTCTCGTCTGCAAGGAAGAAGGAGCAAGTTAGTTTCCAGAGCGAAGTCTTCGCTTTGGCACGACAAATACGTACAATCGAGTTAATCGACCACGGGGCGCCAACGGAAAATATAAAGAAAGAATCTGAACGCAAACAACTTTGACGGAAGTCCGACTGATTGGGTCTTTAACACAGAGGAGACTCCATTACCAGAGGGAATTAGAGACAGCGCACAGCCAGTGCCACTCAGCGTACACTCTCAAAACGAATACACCTAGATAGGAATAAAAAGGGAATAAGCTGTTCCCTAGCATACTCCCTTTTATAGAGTACTAGAGGACAGCTTACTTACTTTTACTCATTTCTGTTTAGAGTGTAGAGGCTTGCCACGTTCTGTTTTGCACTAATTCGATCATTCTCTTCCTGTTTTTGAACGTTCAAAGCGATGGGCCATGTGGTGGCAGACACAGGAACTACGTAGAAGCGCTGGTCCGGAAATCCTGGTAATGTTGCGTCGACTAAAGGTTTTAAATGAAATTCCAACGTTTTAACAGCACTTAATTGGTGCAAAAAATATTTTTGTCTCTCTTTGTCGCCTTCTAAAAGCGTTCCACTTGCGAGCAAGCGTGCATTTATTGCTCACGTATGTACAGAGTTTATCAAAGTTAAAGAGCCCCAATGAGATTTGTTTCTAATCCGTATAGTGATACTCTAGTAGCGCATCGGTACAAGCCATAACTTAGGGAGGACTTGTTCCTCTTACCTTCAAGATACATGGAACGTCGGCGACGCATAATGAGCTACACAACATGGTCCAAAACGAAACCTCTTGGTCTATGTAGTTTTGGCAAAGACTGCATTTCTTTCTTAAAACAAACAAACAAACAAACAAACTGAGCGCAGCTTTGCAACCCGAAGACAAGAAACGATGGGACAGGCGCTGGCCTGAAGTCTCTCATACCTTTTAAATTGAGCTCGTTTTCTTAGATGCATTTTACATTGTTAGCATTTACCGTGAGGCATCCAGGAGGGCTGTACGTATGAAGGCGATTGAACGGGATTCGTAGCGTTTTTAACCGCAGAGACGTAAGAATAACCGAGACAATAGAGTGTTTAGCATATCGTTACCATGTTTAGGTTACCTTTCACCGTGTTACTGGACGGCGGGTTTACCGGTTAACGTTGCAAAATGCCGGAAGACGTTTTAGCATACCGTCTCCCGTAGCAAGACAGCGTGAGGCGAAAACGAGCGACGATGATTAGAGATGCCCGCTGTTAAGGCAGAAGCCTATGGCGCCAGTAGCTAATTTCCCCCTACCGTGTCCGTCTGGAGGGGTTAGGAATGGCGACAGCGGGTCGCGCGCTTCGGACGCTGTCCAAGGCTGCGGGAAAGACCGCTAACAGCCATGTCGGGGCCGCAAGGGGCCGACGACCGTTTCCCGTTGAAAGGAGATTCTGGGGAGTCAGTGAGGTCGGCGACTTCCGAAATAGCTAAGCAGTGTACTCCGCCTACTTGTATGTGCAGTGCCACTGCAGCAGTATTGGTTGGAATTGGGCGAGAGCCGGTTTATTAAAGCTCCGCCCAATTATCGAGGGGATAAAAACCGCTGCAAACAAAGAGCGGGAAGAGCGCGCCGAGTCTCAGTCTCGGCCGCTTTTCTACAGCCCTTTTTGACAGCCTTTCTTTAAACCGCCTTTTTCTTAAGTTCGTTGTGTTTTGGTCTCGTCTTCAATAAATTAGTTTTTTTGCTTCTCAAGAAGTTTGGAATTGCAGCCCCAACCGGCAACGTGTCGCCGGACGAGCGGACGAAGTACCGCTGACCAACGTACGATCGGACCAACCGGCCATTCCATTCCGACTTGTTTTCTATTTAACTCCCGCTATTTACTGCAGACATAAATACGTGCGCAATGAGGTGACGGTAACGTAAACATGGTAATGATACTCTATAAAGACCTATTCATCCGCAAATATTTGCGGTTGCAGGGCGCCTATATTCGGTGAACAGTAAAAGCTATATATGAATACGCATGCGTCTGCAAACTTGATGGAAGGTGTTTTCGCACGCTACGTCACTGGCGATGAGCGGTTGTCTCCTCACCTGGCATCTCGCAGCCCTTGCCTCCGTAGCCGTCGTTGCAGTAACACAGGTTGTCCAGGCAGGCACCGTTCGTACACCGGGGCATCTTGGGATGGCAGTGATCTGCGGTGGAAGTGAAAAGAGGAGAACGAGAGTGAGGCACGCACGGGATTTAGGTCGACAGCGGCAGTGCTCAAGTATAGAGCAAATTGTCTACTCTGAAAATTCAACCTCCGTAGAGGCAAGGAACGACCGGACTTGTTGCATGTTGCCTTTTTGTTTTGTTTTTGCTTGTTCTGGTTTTGCTTTGGCGATTACGTATGTCCATGTCGATGCTGGCTGCCACTGCGCAGGCTGAGCTTGTTCACTGAACAGGCAAGTTGTTAGCAGAGCTTGTCATGTCTAGCAATGTCGTCCTGGCCTCTGCTGAGCTTTGAATTTTCAGAACGCAATACCGACTGGCCCAAAAGACAAGTTGTTGAAACAAAATTAATACTCGCTATAGCTTTGAAATAATGAAATGGAATCAAAACACGGTGGAACATCGAGGCAATCCCCAATGCTTTTGTCTCCTTTCGCACTTTTGGTGTAATGTCATTCTTTCGTAATTTCTTGGCCCTACATAAATGACAACAGATATCAGCGGCGGCGGTTTTTCTGGGTCCTGCATCTGCACTATCTCAATCTGTAGTTTGAAAAACCACAGAAATTCACAAATTTTGCCTTAAACTAAAAGCAAAGAGCGTTAGGGCGTTCTTTTCTTTTGTAAACCTCCAGAATCAGAGAATGCCAGCAAGAAAAAAGCCTGCCGCAATGCGAACTAATTTGTAATTTTCACATTCGTTGACACTTGAATTAGACGGGTCGAAATGTCACTATTCAGCCTGCAGGTTACACAGTGTAACCAACTCCTATGGTCGTGTGGTCATCATCGTCTAAATGGTACCTTTAGTCAACAGCTCATTTGGATAAAAATATTCACTGCTCCAAAAACATGACAATATAAACTATGTGCAATATAATTTCTAAGCCATTTTATAAGCGTGAACGTCGTGCGAATATAGTAAGAGGGCCGTTTCAAAGCGACAGAGACGCAAGTGTTGCCACAATACCCCCCCCCCCCCCCCCCCCCCCCCGCCACCCCAAGAAAAAAAAAAGAAAACATCTGTTCATTGAATGGACGCCTTTCGCACTAAGCTGAAGAACACCACTTGTGACCTTCACAAGCGATGTACCCGGCACGCCCCTTCAGAAGCGTCCACGGGAGAACTGAGAGCGTAAATGCGCCTGGGAAGTCTACGCACCATTCGTCGCAAACCATTAGCGCTTCTTTCGGGGAACGTTTAGCCGATCGAATCCGACGCAGAATCAATATTAGAGGCACACTACAGGCTCTACCGAGAAGAGGAAATAGCGGCGGAGAATCGAGAAAAGAGGAGTGTGTAAATGGCTGGCGCCACCGACTCCCCCCCCCCGCATTTCGTCTGCGGTTACCGCACGCCGCACATTCGCGATGCCACACGTGGTTATTAAGGAACGGGGTGCAAAAGAGAATCGGCCCATTAGCGTCTCTCTCCCTCCTCGAACATCGTCTTCCTCTGTTTCTCCCTTTCTCTCTTTTTCTACCCTTTACCACGTCTTCCTTCCATTTCTCTCTCTTGGGACAGCACATGTTTCAGACAGTGACGATCGGGAAGCCGAGCGACAATGTAAACACTCGCCGGTAATAAGCACCTGCGTCTTGACACCGTGGCCAGGGGCGGCCTGTCGCAATCGTTATCCATCGATACGCACACGCACGCACGTACGCTCACGCACACGTACACACGCACGCCGCCCGCGCGATCAAACCCTTTGGGGCCACGAACTCTAGACTGGGGGTGGTG